>NW_028185794.1:721599-786349 GCF_003343005.1 Rhea americana | reverse complement strand
CATGCTGTGTGCTTCCTTCAGGGTGTCCTGTACCACAACGCGGAGCTCCCCCYGGAGGTGCTGGACTTCCTGAAGGTGCGGCATTTCCAGCCGGACCCCAGGGCCGGCAGCCTGGCGTGAGTACGCAGGAGCTGCAGCCCTGGCAGCTCCCACAGCACCTGTTCCCCCCCCCCCGCCACGCGGTGCGCGGGGGAGGCCGCATGGCCGCGAGCGCCCTGCTCCCTCTCCCGGCACGGTGTAAAGAAGTGCCCCGAGCCTGGCCAAGGCACGGGAGGGGACGACGGGGRATGTTACCCGGAGCTCAGCTCTCAGCTGGGGCGCGGGCAACGTGCCTGCTCCGGCCGACCTCTTCCGGCGGCCTCTGCGTGCCGTGCCATGGGCACACGGCGAAGCGAGGATGTCTGCCGTTGCTCGTGGTGGTGCCCAGGCTGAGGGCAGCAGCTCTTCTAATGCCAAGCTGCTGACTTGCTCTGCTTCCCTGCAGCTCCTCCAGCCGCTTTGCCGCGGAGGCGAGCAGGTAGGTTGCCGCTGGGGGCCGGGTCGAGGGGCTGCCGTGCAGCGGTGGGGCTGGGGACCCATGGCTGAGCGTGCCCTCGGCTGGGACGGCCAGGAGTCCTGCTGTGAGGAATTGGAGGGGTTTCGTGGGACGAGGGGACCTTCCCCGCTGCTCACCTCTCTCTTACTGCTGCAGGCCTGGCTGCCTGCCTTCCCAGCGGCCTGTGATGAGTTTCTGCCGAGACCCCTATGTACGGCCACCATCCACAGGTAAGGAGCRGTGGCCCGTGACCTGCAGCAACATGGTCGCATGTAGCTGGGCAGCACGGGCATGGTGAGTTTGCTACCCGAGTCTTGCTCCAGCTTCGCTTTCTGCATGTTCCCAGGAGCCAGAGCGCTGCGGGGCCCAGTGCTCTGGGGACAGTTCTCTGTTCCCCACAGAGGTTTTGTCTAGCCAAAGCCCCAAGCCAAGCAGTGTTGCCGCAAGAAGTCTGCTCACTTCAACTTGTTCTGCTTGCACTCACCCCTTTCCTTTTGCTTTGCAGATCTGCTTCCTGATACGGTCCTGAGCGGCGTGCTGCAGGGGCTCTACGTCCCGGAGAGCTGCTCCTCTCGCAAGGCAGTGCCGCGGGGCCTCGGCCAGCCGGGCTCCTGAGCGCACGCACGCAGCACCCGCCGCCTCCCCGCCGCCACTAAGGGTAGGCTGGCTCCGCGAGGGGCCCTCCCYGCTCACCGGGTGGGTGTCCTGGACCTCGGGGGAGGGATGTAGTGGTGCGGCCTGGCTCCACATCTCGCTCTAGAGACACTGTTCATGTAAAGCACGTGTGATGCAGCCGCAGTGGCCGGCCAGGCCTGCTAGGAAGGCTCACAGCAGYGAAACCCTCTAGGACAGGGAGCTAGAAAGCAAGAGGGGCTGCTCTCAGACAGGAAAATTGAGGGTGGAAGAAGCCAAATGGTACAGCAGGAGCCACAGCTGCTCTCCAGACTAGAGCTGGCTTGTATCTGCTCTAACCATGGCAATTCAAGCCCTCGAGTGCCTTAGTTTTAAGTGCAGGAGTTCTGCCTTCTGCACTCTTGTTTTGGGTTTGCGGGAGGAGCCTTTGGACTCTGAACTGTACTGGGAAAACCCCTCAGTGTCTGGGTTTCTGGCATTTGGGAGACTGTGCAATAAATCACTCAGGCTTGATTGGCAGCTGATTGCTGTGCTCTGTAGTGCTACAAAAGCAAATTTGAGGTCGGCTGCAGCTCTGCTCTCAGTTTAATGAAACATGAAAGAAGGGGGAAGAGGGCTGGCTGCAGCAAGGTGATCTCATGGGAAAGTTACTGCGTGTCTCAAACACAGCTAGGAGCATGTAGCAGTCTCCCCTCCACCTCCCATCTGCCCCTCTCCTCCTGGTCTCCAAAGGTCCCCTGCCCCAGGGGTGCTTGGGGGAATTAGCATGACCAGGGTCTCCAAAGAGCTCCCACAGGTGCCCTGCCAGGCCTTGAGCAGCTCAACTGAGGGATCCACAAGCAGGGTTGCTGCTGGATGGACGCTAGGCTCAGGCAAGCTCCAGTCCCCAGAAAGCAGGATAGAGACAACTCTCTAAAAAACACATTGGTCACATTTATTGGTGCATGTGCTTCTTACAAAAGTGATGGGAAGAGGAGCCAGCACCCTGTCCTGCCCGCTGGCCAGCTGGAATGCGGTAAGGGTGAAGGAGGAGGCCTGGGCAGTGGAGGCGGGCACGTGGGGCACAGCGGCTCAGCTGCTGCTCACCTGCCCAGGGCTGACGCCAGGAAGGCAGGGAAATGCACRGGAGGAGGAGAGCAGGGCAGCCCTAGGCCCGCAGCCCTTTGCGGCTGGGCCCCCGCAGCGCAGGGCCCTGCCGTTTCACTGAGCCAGGGAGGTGGTTTATTCTTTGGCGATGGCGAATGGCTTCTCCACCTCTATGGTGCCACAGTCAGCGATGGTGACATCCTTCAGGGGCTTGTCTCGGCTGTCTGTCTTAGTGTTCTCCACCTTCCTCACGACGTCCTGGGGAAAGCACATGTATGAGACTAGGGCAGTGCTGGCTGTTGCGCCGGCCATCTAGGCAGAGCCAGCTCAGAGCAGGGTCCCATCCTCCAAAGCGCTTTGTTCCCAGCTAACCTGCTCATGCAACATCTGATTTGGTGCTGTGCCACCCTGACAAATGATTAACCCCCCCCCTTACCATGCCTTCCAGCACTTTGCCAAACACCACGTGCTTGCCGTCCAGCCATGGCGTCTTCACTGTGGTGATGAAGAACTGGGAACCGTTGGTGTCCTTGCCAGCATTGGCCATGCTCACCCAGCCAGGGCCGTAGTGTTTCAGCTTGAAGTTCTCATCAGGGAAGCGGTCCCCGTAGATACTCTTACCTAAGGTGGGGGGGAAAGGTTGTGCTGCACTGATGGAAGTCGGGATAAGAGAGGAGAGCAATGGTTGGCAGCAGCAGGGCAGGCAGCTCTGTTCACAGGCCAAGTGGGGTGTGTTGGTGTATCTAGGGGCAGATTTGCCCCTTTGCTAATGTTTGCTAAGCTCTGGTAGAAGGCTTGTGTTCCTGGCAGCCAGGATACCCAGCAGAGGCAGGAGCTGCTGCGAAGCAGAGCTTTCCCAGYGGGAGGCAAGGAGTACAGCGCTCCAGCTCCCACTCCTCCTGGGGCAGGGGCATGGCTACTTGGGCCCAAGCTACAGCACACTCAACAGCAGCTGAGCCTTGCTCTGTCCATCCCTCCCCAACACRGAGGTCTCTACAAGCCACTGTGGCATCATGCTCTAACTCCACACTGGCCTCAYAGCGGAGCCTGGACAGCAGGTTAGGAATGTGGCCCATCTCAAGGGAGCAGCCGGACAACCCCCAGGCTGGTGCAGGCCARATTACCTCCAGTGCCGTCTCCACGGGTGAAGTCTCCTCCCTGAATCATGAAGTCCTTGATCACACGGTGGAACTTGCTGCCCTTGAACCCAAACCCTTTCTGGAGGTCAGAGGGGGGAGAGAAATGAGTGAGACAAAGAGACAGGCTGGGGAAGAGCCCCTCGGGGGAGGGGCTGAGGCAAGGCCAGCCATTTGGTGGCACCTCACCTCTCCAGTGGCCAGTGCGATAAAGTTGTCCACTGTCTTGGGCACAGTCTTGCCAAAGAGCCCAATGACCACACGGCCTACATCTTCTTCACCGATGCGCAGACTGAAGAACACCTTGGAGGGGTTAAAAGGGTGTCAACAAAGTTGCCTTGCCCCCTCCCCCCCCCGCTGGACCTCCCCTGGGCCAACCAAACCCACCCTGGCCTGGCCTAGCTGCACCTCATCTACCCACCCACCCATCCCAGCCAGTCTGGTCTGGACCCAGTCTAACCCATGAAGTCCACCGGGCACATCAACCCCAATCCGGCCTACCCCGGTTCAGCCTGGCCTACCCCGGTTCAGCCCAGCCTACCCAACTGGGCCCATCCTGACCCAACGTGGGCTAACCAGGCCTGATACAGTCTACTCAACCTCATCCATCCCGACTACACTGACCTGAGCCTACCAAATCAGGCCCTGCCCCAACCAGGCCTACTCCCACAGGCRCACCTGGGCACATCCTGACTCGGCCTGGATGATCTCGGCCCAGACTATCCAGTCAGGCCTACCCCAGCCAGCCGAACCAGGTCATCTTGGTCCGGCCCAGCCTGGCCTACCTTGGGCGGGCTCAGCCCATCCAGCCAGGCCCAGCCCAGCCAGCCCCATCCTAGGCCACCCTGCCGCGGCCTGGCCTACCCGGGCCCGGCCCCGCTGCCCCTGGCCCGCCCGGCTCGGGCCACCGCGGCCCCGGGGTCCCGCAGCCGACCTTGGCCGTGACCTTGGGGCCCTTCTTCCGCTCGTCGGCCCGCGAGGCGGCGGGCAGCAGCAGCAGGAGCGCCGCGCCCAGCACCGCCGCCGCCACCAGCACCTTCATCCTCCGCCGCTCGCAGCCCGGCCACAGCGCCCGCCGCGCTGCCTGCATCCGGCCCCGCCCGCCGGCCCCCCGGGCCGGCCCCGCGCCCCTCCCCTGCCGCGCAGTGGTACACTCCGGGACGCGCTCCGCTCGCCGCCCGCTCCGGCCGCCCGGGCAAAACCAACGAGCGCGCCGAGGGGAGAGGGAGCGGGCGGTGCCTTCCGGCCGGCCGGGGTGCTGCGATCCGCCGAGGGGCGGCGCTAGCGTAAGCCGCGGTGCGGCTGCCACGTTGCCCCTCACTCCGCGACTCCGGGCGCAGCCAATTAGGAGCGGGCACGGGGCGCGGTGGCCCGGGCGGCGCCGCCCATTGGGCCCCCGCGGAGGAGGGGCGGGGACAAATTCTCGTGGTGCCCCGCGCGTGCGCTGCTGGCGGGGCGCTGAGGGACCGAAGCCGGCACGAGGGTGGGGRGCGGAGTCGTAGGGTTCGCACGGACCAATCGGCGGGGGACAGGGCTCGCGCCGCCGCGGGGCCGTTGGGACCGTTGGGACGGTTCGTGCCGCCGCGGGGCCACTGAGGAAGCTCGCGCCGCCGCGGAGCCGTTGGCGCCGCCGCCCCGTCCACTTGAGCCCCGTAGCCGTGAAGCCGGAGGAGCCCGCCCAGGTGAGCCAGACAAGGGGTGTGGGACGGACCCGCCTCGCCGGGCGGGATCGCAGAGGAAACGGCGGCGAGCAGCTGGGTCCGCAAGTCCTGTCCCGATGCCGGCAAGGCGCAGCCGCCCAGCTGTGCAGCCATCGCCCCGCCCGCAAGAAACACACAGCCACACGGGGTAGAAAGGAGTCCACAGTTGAGGTTTATGTTTTTTACAGTTAAAAAAAATGGCAATAAACATCCCCTCCTGCACGTACAAAGGGAAGAATTAAATAGACAAAATAAATTACAGCTCGTCACCGTTTCCACCGGCATTCGGCCCTTGGCAGTACCCCTAGCGGATAGGGGTGCAGGGCTGTTGGGTACAGTCCCCCGGTGTCCGAGGCCGTTCTCTGCACAGCTGTGGGGCTGCTCGAGGCCCAGCACTGAGGAGGGCAGGGTCCTCCTGCCCTGGCACGGACAGGGAAGCAACCCCCTGCTGCAAAGATCAACTGTTTTCCTGAGACGCTCCCCAAAAGGATAAAACAAATTACCTTTTAAAGCTTTGCCCTGCCTCTCTATGGCTTCTGGTTTCACCTGTCATTTGTCTAGGGGAAAGAAATGCTGCAAACAACCCCCTAAAGCAGTGAAAGGTAGGTGGGTGCCCCAGTGCTGGGGGACAGAGAGGTGAGTTGTTTGGACTTGCCCTATCTCCCCCTCCTAACACTTCAATACTCAGTGAAGATGCTAAAGCCCCTCAGTTCTTGCCCAGGAAGGATTTAGGGCATGATGAAGAGCAGGTGAGACTGTATGATAAAGCTAAAGAAAGGTGTGTGGAAAGGAGAAAGATCTTCATCAGAGAGGCTGAAGTTGCTCTAAAAAACAGATTTCGTACACAGAAGTGTTTGCAGTTTATTTCAGGTGCTGGTGTCCAGCTTAGCACAATTGTTTGCAAATACTGGATTTAGTTGAATACGTGGGAAGTACATTTTTTTAATGTTTACTCAAATAGACCTGGGTCAGTGTTAATCACCTACCATACAATTCAACAAAGCTTGAGAAAGCAAGTATGTTCAGATGGTTCCTCACATCACACTAGAAATCTACAGTCACTCAAAGTGTCCAAGCAAAACTCCTAGGGTATGGCACAGCTGGACACCTGAAAAGTGTAAGTCCTGCACAGGAGGACACTTGCTTCTAAGTCACTTATTCTAACCCTATATTAGATGCCTGCTGTCCTCCTCCCAAAGAGAGGAAGGTAGTACTCTCATTGGAATTCAAGACTCAAGTGGGCTGTGAAAACACAGAGCCCTTCACAAATGCATCTTTTTTTTTTTCATTATTTCTTGCTCATGTCAGCAGGCCTCATGAGGCACACGATGGCTGCTGTGGCTCGATAGTGTCCTCGCACGTTCGTTCCTGCTGGGGTTTGTACACCTCTTTCTCCAAAAGTAATCAAGGGCATGCTTAGCTTATGCTTCCTAGCATATTCTCTATAGCCAAGTACCATCCCTGCAGGCTTAAGCATGCCCTAACTCAGTGGCATACTAGTACATTACCTGTTTGTTAATGTTACCAGATGAATTGCCTGGTAGAGATGAATGTTTCCAAGGGCCAGGGAAAGAAATGTTGAGATCTCTCTTCCTTCTCAGAGCACAACTGTCCCAAGAGTGTGCTTTTTGGGAACAAGACATTAAAGCTCATGCTAAAAACATTACATTTAAGGCTGTAAAACAAAAGAGAGGAAAGTGTCCCAACAAAGTGGACCCTGGCACAAAACAGTTTTCTAAAGAGTGAGAATCATCACTGACAGCATACTACAGGTGCTCTCCCAGTCTAGCGATAGTGAAAGCTGCTTTTCAAAGATGCTCAGTTTGGCTAATAGCTAGCATCTCCTTTCATGCTTTTCTTTGACTGCATTGAGAATAAATAAGCAGCATCTATTTGCACACTGGAAAACCTCATGATCCTGGGAGTCACTTCCTTCCAGCTATTCACATAGGTGACACAGGGCTTTTCCCTTCTCCACAATAGCCTGATAACTGGACAGATTCCTAGAGGAAGAAGGCACTCAAGGCAACAACGGTCTGGTACAGGTCATCATTGCCACCCTCCTCCACAGGCATGGCTATCAGCATTGCATCTGCTGATACTGCCCCAGGACTCTGCTGTGGACTAAGGTCAGCTGGAAGTGGTGCTGGATTCTCAGCTGTTTAAGCCCTTGTGTGGTGCCCTGGCGAGGAGACGGGCACATATAGCGCCTTTCCATTTGGGGGAAGACACACTTGATGCCTTGCCACTGAAGTGGCAGCTGTAGATGCTATTCCAGAGACACGGGGACCACTCGACATATGGCCAGCACATTTTTGGTTGGTTCACTTCCTCGTGTTCAAAGCAAAAAAAATGGCTTAGCCATTCTCTGTTACCCAGGATGCTTGAAGTGGGGCTGGGCAGACACAGGGAGAAGTGTTTGGGGTCATCATTCCTTAGTAAAGCTCTGGGGGGCTGAACTGTTCACGGCTTTAAAGCACAAAGTGTTCAAAAGCTCCCATACCATGCGCCATCCCCTCAAAGGAGGGTTCAGAGCTTACCGTTGGGGGGGTGGGGGTGGAGGGGAGGAGTTACCAAGAGAAGCAAAGGAAAAGAAAATATTCTATAGTAAGTATTTTCAGGAAAGGGTAATAAATACATCTATTCATGGAGAACAATGCAGCAGTGCAATGTTTTATTGAAAAAAAAATTCTCACTTGATACCTCAGAAGACTGCATCGCAACGTTGGTGGCTGACACCATGGGAGAACTGTATCTGGGACCTCAGCATAATGCTGAATGCTCCCTGACATCGGTGGTAGACAGCTGATCTGAAAGCCCCTCCCGCACTCCTGTGTGCAAGGGGCACAGGCATATCCCAGGTACTAAGTTAACTTCCAATAAGAACAGGAGAGCTTGCCCAGGTAGGTTTAATGCCCTACTTCCTGCCACAGAATGGTTGGCTCAGTCTGGCTTGTATCTCCTAGCCACCTCCAACTTCCCTGGGGTTAGCTTCCTCAAGCACAGGCCTTACTGTTTACCTGCCTTAGGAAAAAAAAAGAAAGCAACAACAAAAAACAACAAAATATTTTTGCCCTTTTAAAGAGTCCAACGTACGATTATAGTGCAAGAGGGCTTGGTACAAGTGAGCATTACCAGCATGCCGTGGGGGAACAGTCCTCCCCTACAAACACATCATCATAGGATTAAAAGAACATTGTTTCTCCAGAGATAAGCAGTAGTGGGTCGTTGTGAAATAGCTTTCAAATCAACCCACTTAAAAACAAGGTCAGGAAAGTTTCTAAACAATCAAATACATTCACTTTAAAAAAACATTTAAGAACAAAAACTGTTGAGATGGCCCCTTTTCTTCCCGCCCTCCCTCACCCTGCAAACACTTACATACGCTGCAACTACAAGCTGCCCCTTGACTGGAAGCAGCGAGGAATGACCAAACACGGCAGGAGATGCAGAAGGAATCGAGTTCTGGTGACAGGCACTTAGTGGGGCTTGGGAGGGCAGCAACAGAAGTGTGTGTCAGGGCCCAGCTCAATCTGCAGAACATGACTGCTCTCCCTGGGGAGCGCCTGTGCCCCCTTCCCCCCTGCAAGACGCCAAACCATGGTTTCCTACAGCTGAGAGGGGAACATCCGTGCCAGAGATCCTGGACATCCTGGGAGYCACCAGCAGTGGAGGAGTTCAAGAAGAGACTGGTGGAACACAGCTATGGTCCCTGTCCTCCCTTTGGTGGGAGAGCGAGAGAGGATAAAAAGCCCCAGCATTCACATGCAGGGGATGAACAGTCCCTTCCTGCCCCTGCCTATGATACACCTACAAGAAAGCATTTTGCAGGATGAGAACAGTGGGGGTACAAATCTTCTGGTGGGTGAGCAAGTGAAGAGCAAGCCAGCCTGCAGCTTAATTTTCTGCTGGGGAAAAGAGGAAGGTACAGCCAAGCCTCAGAGCTGTGCTCTGTCAGAATAAGGCATTGAGATAATTCAGAAGAGAATGGCTAAGGGACACCCGAGAGGGATCCTGGTATAGAAGTGAGGCTCCTCCACGCTGCCACCACTCCAGTGTTTGCTTGCTTTGACGAAGCACAAAGAGCAAGCAGAAGAGGTCCCTGCTCATGACGATCTCTTGCCCCCCCCCAAGCCTGTTCTTCCCAGCAAGGGGAACCAAACCTTCATTAAGTGCCACTAAATGAACTCCAAGCTACACAGAGATCATCATTTCTAAAACAGATAATGATGTGATCTAGTCTCTGCTTTCCTCCCTTCCTACTTTCTAGGGAATTCACGGACTGGAGTGAGCAAGCCCCAAGCTTCTGACAAATGAAGTCCCCTCACTCAAGTGAACAGTCCCAGCCTAGTCAGATGTCACATGTAGAAAGACAACGCATAAGGAACCTATTTACAG
The DNA here is from genome assembly GCF_003343005.1 of Rhea americana. Lineage (NCBI taxonomy): Eukaryota > Metazoa > Chordata > Aves > Rheiformes > Rheidae > Rhea > Rhea americana. The sequence continues at coordinate 776,861 of NW_028185794.1, read as the reverse complement.
TGACACCCCTCCCCCTCCCTCCGCAAAAAGGAAGCTGCTTGAATTCGCCTGGAGCCCTGCCAGATCCATGATAACCCCAGAGCAGCCTTAGCCTCCTCAGGGTTTGGAAATGCTGCAGTAGGATGCCAGATTTTACACTTGCACAAAGTGCTCCAAGCCCTTTGCTAGCTATGGGTTTGGCTCAGAAGTGGTGCACAAGAACTGTGGCTTCCCCTCCAGGGTGGGACAGCGTCCCATGTGCCCCAGGCTAAGCATCCCATGTGCCCCAGGCCAGCAGAGCTCCAGGCCTGTGCTCACAGAGAGGATGTGAAGGCTATTCCAGTCAAACCTGTCTGACCATCTGGAGATTAAATCAGTATTAAGGCAGTGAATTATCCTCTCCCCTGCTGGGGAAGCTTTGCTCCTGCTAACATTTTCTTGCAGAAGGTGCGTATTCCTAACCACCCTACCAGAGGGATTTGAGAAGGCTGCCCAGTTGCCTAGCCACACACCAAGAAATGCCTATGATTTGGGAAACATCTGGTTTCCAGTTACTTTAATCCAGATCTACATCTTTAGCCAGTGCAAACTCCTCCAGCTCAGCAAAGCTGATRCCGCTCCCTCCTGCCAACACTAGGCTAGCCTCCAGGCTGGCTGGGCCAGGCACGGTGTAGGAAACCATGGTAGGGACATTCACTGGCAGCTAGAAAGGGTGATTGAAAATTCAAGTATGCTTTCCCCAGCGCATGACCCAAAACAGGCGTTGGGAACCCCAGACTGGCATGAGGGTTGTGTGGATGTTGCCAACATCCCCACTTGAGGGCGTTCTTTGCACCTCTCCGTATTCCCAGCTGAATGTCTGTCTGCGCTGGCATCACTTGTCCACGCAGAAATCCACAGATACAATGTGCATCTGTAATGCTAAAAATAATAAAAAGTGCAACGACGTCAGTTTCTTTAAAACAATCCACATTGCTCTGTTACCRTCAGAGGAGGGAGGTGTCAAGGAAGCCAGAAAACCTAACTGGAACAGTAGATTGCAAATTTCTCACAGCTTGCACGTTACAGTGTAACTGTTCCCAAGGAGCCTAAAAAAGGAACCTGTGTCTTAACTGCTGCAGCAGCAAGGCCTTTCTCCCACACAACTCTCTCGCCCAGACTGCATCCTCCTGCCCTCTCGAGAGCCAATCAAACCTATTGTATCTTTTTCTTTCTTTTTTTTCTTTTTTTAATTAAGGAGGGAGGAGGACAGAGGAGCAGAGAGCACAGGGGAGGGAGGGGAGTAAAGTGAGCAGGAACTAAGCACAGTCCTCAGGTTTGCATGAACGATGCCTTCGCCGTAAACAACGGGAAGGAGGGTCAGCCAGCCAGCCCCCCTCCCAGGGCGACCAAGACCTGAGCCAGCCACAGTCCTGGTCCCAAAAAGAGCTTCAGGCTTGGAGTGAACGAGGGAGACCATTCAGCAGATCCACCCCAGAGTGGTTTGTTTTGGAACTTTTTCTTCTCTTTTTGGTTTAAAATGTCACTTTTTTTCTCTTCCTCCTACGCCTCCTCCTCCCCCCTAAAGAGAAGCCCCTTCCAGTAAGACATGGCAGGAGCTGCAGGTGCAGGTGGTGTTCCTGCAAGGCCCCAGGAGGCACTGGTCACTTGTGACGCTGAGCCGTCTTCTTCCTTTTCCTCTTAAAGAAGCAGCAGCACCTGGAGCACAAAGAACAAGGCAAGTCAGCCCCRCGATGCACCCCGAGCATGCCCCTGCTGACCCAGCGTCCACAGTGGGCTTCCCTCCACTCAGAGTAACATGCAACAGCACCTCCGCATGCCTGGCACTAAGGCCTAAATAGACCTGCCACCCCACAGGGAGGTCTACAAGGTTGGCAGCTGCTTGTGGCTAGCTGGCACTCGCCTGGCCTGACAGATCAGAGAAGGCAAGTAGCTGAATCCTGATGGTTCCTGCTGCCCAAAGGCCACAGCAGCAGCAGGGCACAGCCCCGTGGGAGCCCCTGAGTGCCAGGAGCCAGGCTTTCTTCCTCTGGATGCTGAACTGGAACAGGAACACCAGGAGCTGCCTGGGAAAGCAGTAAAACAGCGATCCAGATACTTCGCTCCCTCTGTCCAAAGACCCGGAGCAAGCCCTGAGGAGCATTAGGACAGCAAGCCTTGCCTACCCTTCCCAGCTATGAGGCACATACTTAAGTGAACACTGTTCACTTAAGAGTCAGTCAGGCATATTTTGAAGAGTTCTTGGATCAGGGACCAGGTTTCTTTACTGAACCTTTCACAATAACCTTTGATAAATCATTCAGTGCAGGTAGGCGTAACTCCTGCTTCTTCCCATCAGGGAAGATGCGCATAATTCCGGAATTAGGGACGCAAAAGGATGGATAGTGGAGATTGAGGTGGTGAGAAAAACATCACAGCTGAACCTTCAACAGTGGTGGCTTCACTTGTGGTTTATACTGAAAGCAACTGTCCAAGCTTTCTATTCCTGTTGGCTTCCTACAAAATTATTTGGCCTTTAGGGCATATCTATATTTCTGTCCTCAGTCTCCTACAGTCAGGAATCCTCTGCACAGAGGAAATATCTTTGTTCTTTGCAAATTCTGCTCCTGAGCTACATGTCTTTCTCATTCTGCCATTAGAGCTGTCTCCAAAGAAGCCTGGGTGATGCTGAAAGAGCATTTTTTTCAGGCTGGTGGAAGGGACGAGTAGCTAAGTCACAAGAGCAGACGTGACTATCCAAAGTCCTTTTTTTTTTTTTTTTTTTTCCCAACAAGCATCTTTTACCAATAGCCAGACCAAAAGTGTTCAAAACTACTGTAACAACATCTCCAAGTTATTTTTTGAAAATAATTTTCAGCTGGATACACTCTGAAACATTGGCACAAAACTCCTGTCCTCAGAGCTAGAGGAACAGAGTTCTCATTCTCACTTGCATCCCGGAAGGTGCTTGTTCCCAAAGCCCAAGCCTGACTATGGGGTGTAAAAGTGATGGGTGATCAACAACACCATAGGAACAAAGCATGTCAGCACAAATCATTTGCTGGGGAGACTGAAATGCCCTAGAACACACAGAGAAAGAGCCAAGGCAACAGGAAGATGACCTCCCATCACATGTTCCTCTGTCCTGCAAGGACTAAAACCCAGGGGAAGTTTAATGTCCGTGATTTGCCTTTAGGTTCCTTCTAGGCACTCCTAAGAGGCCCAGTTTGGAGACAAGCTAAGAAAAATACAAAACCGCTTGCCCTAACAGGAGCATGGGCCTAGGGCAACCTGTCAGCTGTGATGACTCCATCATTGCTACCTAGTTTGACATTCGCAGCACACAGTCTAGAAGCTTTACTGTCACGTAACACAGGTTTCTGTGCATTACAGGCCAGCGACTACAGGCCCTGTCTCATCCCCCGGCTCCAGGACTAGTCTCGCACTTCAGGCCATCTGCCACCCTCTCTGGTTTTAACCTATCACAGAATTCCTTTCCCACAGCAGCCACCTGCCTTCATGACTTCGGTACTAACAAATAGGAGGCAATAATTATGGGGATTGATGACAGAAAGTGCATGAGTTATGATCTTACATGCATCTGATAAGGAAAGAACAGGGCTGAGCAGCACCCCTTTTCCTGGGCACTCTAAGGAGGGAACTGACTGACTTTTGGCTGGTCTTCCTTGTGACTATCTATCTATTTACACTGTTACTCAGAGGTCCAGGGAAGGGTTCAGGAAAGGAAGTCCTGGCAGTTCAGACAGGCAGAGGCAGAACACCAAAATAAAAGAATAAGGCAGGCTGACAATTACAGAACGTGATCTCTGTGCATGCAGACAATGCCSAAGAGAACAGCTCCAGACTACGACATACAGAGAAGCCAGAGATGCCAGAGGAGGAGGCAATGCCTACGGAGAGAGGGGCAGAGAAGGCTCGGTCTGTCATCGAACAAAGACATTCCTCAGCACACATGGGGCTTTTGAGCAAATCCAAGCTGCCTATGTTTCAGCTCGCCCTGCAGCAATTCCTACTCATCAGCACCCCAGAATGCCACCTGGACCTACAGACTCCTCACTTAAGTCTCATCTTGGCCCTCAGTCTACTCTGCAGCGTTGGGCAAGTTGCTTCTCCAGCTGCAGAAGGGGCAAGGCAGGGAGAGAATGCCTGAACAGGGCTCCTCGAGCCTGGGAGTACAGCTGTGACTTAGAAAGCATGGTAAATTCTACATATACCTGAGCTGGACTTGGAATAATGCTAATCCCAATCTCCCTGCCCTTCTGCAACCAACAGGGCTGGACAGGCTCTTACAGTGAAGCCAGTTCGCCTGTACTCTCAGCTGGCAGCTGCAGGTTCTTCAATCTATCATCTGGAAAGTGGCCATCTCCCACTACGCTCACTCCAAGCAGTGGCTTTGGCTGGGGATCTATCACTAACAAGGTCTACAACCACTTCCTTGTACTCTCTAATMACATAAGGCCTGGCCTGTGCCTCTTCATTGGAAAGCCTTCTAGGAAGTGATTGCCCTCCTCCTCTCAATAGCCACGTCGGAGTGCAGGCTCTTCCCTTCATAAACATCTGTGCGAGGAATTCCTGCAAGATGCTCGGCAAGCCTGGTCCCAACTCTGCCCAACTCCATTAGACATCATCTGCTCACGGACGTAACAGTTTGGGGGAGATTGCAAGCCAAATAGAAAATCCGTCTTTTGCATAGATCAGCTCAAAGATCAGCCTAATTACTTGGCCTAATGTGGCCTCTCAGACATAGCCCACACCCTCCCCGATATTGTGTGTGGATCTCAGCCTGGTCAAAAATCAGAACAGCCCTGGGTTGGCTTTTTGCGTTTGTGCCTTTTTATGGTTTGGTTGGTTTGATTTTGCCAACCCCAGTCTAGTCTGGTCCGCTCCCCCTTGCATGTGGACTGGAGAGAGGGACTCACCACAAGTTGAGCATTTTCAGGCAGCTACAGAGAGTGTAGAGAAAAAACACAGAAAGGAAGAAAGAGCAATTAGTTCACAGAGGTGGGATGAAAGCATGTCACTGCAGCCATGCAAACATGCAGTGCAGACTGGCAGACACACACCATGCCTGGCCACCCACCCACCTCCAGCACTCACACCACCTCTGCCCCTGCTACGTTGCTGCTGAGAATTGCCATGTTTTCCAGGGGCTTCAGGCCTCAGACAAATGTCCCACAATCTCCACAAGGGCACAGGCCCCATGAGGTACTTTTCTAGGGCTGGGAACAGAAAGGGGCTCCAGGCCATCAGAAGAGGATATTGCTCTATCTCCTGCAGCTCCAGAGGCAAAAGGGTCAGATTACAGATCTACGTATCCCCCCGGCTGCTGGGATCATCTCCAGCACACACCAAAGCGGAAGCATTTGCACATCTCTGCCTGCCAGGAGTGCCAGGGCAAGACCTCTTCAGTATTGCATCTCGTCTCAAACCATGAGCCATGAACTCCAGCTAGTTCGAGCTCTTTCTGGCCCATCTTACTGCAGAGCAGTTACTCAAGTCCAGATATTCTTTGCCCTCCTCACCTAACTGAGGGGTTTTATAATCCCAGATGCAAAGAAAGGTGAAGGCAGTCCCCCATGTGGCAAGAGGAACGAAGCGGACTACACTCGGGAATGACGACAGCCCCTGCCAGTGCAAAGCAGCCTGTGCTTAACTTCATAATAAACTGTTTTATCCTTCAAAACCAAATCTGAACCACCCAAACAGGGTCAGGAAAGGGACGGAACAATTCCACATATCCCTGGAGATGGCTTGGGCAGCACAACCCATGCTCCTTTTCATCTGTCTTGACATTTTCCTGTGCACGTGCCTGGGGTCTGGACCCAGGCCTCGCTGAACTAGGCGCTACAGAAACAGAACAAAGGTGATCCCATCTTAAAAGCGGACTCTTCCTTGCATGCGGTTGCCATATCAAGAACTGTTAAGGATGGTGATTTGCCCCAACCGTTCCAGGAGCAACTCCAAGCCACTTGCCCAGTAAGCCCCGCTTCAGTCATTCAGACCACAACAGAGCCTGCAACACCAAACCTGTGGCCTCTGCAAGCCACACTACCCATATTTAAAAGGAATATTGCCCACTCTGCAACCTGCACTTCAAGACCTCCTCATCTCTCCTGTACTTTAGGAGAAGCCTGTAGCAAAACCAAAGCTCACTCTTCAGGCTGGAAGGAGAACACATATTTATTGCTGTGAGAAGTCACTGCAAGGATCAAACCCTGGCCAGCTACCAGCAAATGAGATCAAGCAGAAGTGCTTCCCAAGGGACAGAGGAATAGACGGTGAAAGACATGTACCTTCAGGACTGCAGTAATAAGATGGGAGACCAGCACTGGCTCCAGCCTGATACACAGCTAGGGACTGTTTCCATCAACACACACTTTAACACGCCTGCCGTTTTTCCTTTTTACGCTCCCACAAGTCATTCCTAACACAAGTGCCCATAAAGGCTAAGGACAAGCCATGTGGAACAAGCAACCCCAATGCCATCAAGTCAAATTATAGCCAGACAGTGGGACAATGTCCTGGCACCACCCAGTCTAAAGGCAGCCCTTGGGCCTATTTTCCCCTCATATGGGGAAGTCAGTATTAACACTGTGCCCTGTTAGGGTCCAAGTATAGTTCAGAGGCAGCAAGAAGGTCCCATTTTGAGGATCATGCGAAAGGTGACATGATGGTGCCAGATGCAGTGCTTGCGCAAAGAAGGTCGACATGGTCAAGGTAGCAATTTTGTACATCAGTTCTCACTCTTCACTACAAGCTACAGAGGATAGGTACTGCTACACTGAGGTCAGCCCAAAGTGAGCATAGTGTTCACCACAAACAGGAAGGTTATTTCTGGTTTCTCCCTCATTCAGCTTCCTTGAGCTGGACCAAGAGAATTCACACAGAAAACTGTATGTTCCTGCACAAATTACTTTAGGTCCATTCTGGATATCAAGTCTCCACTTCTCCCAACCAGAAATAAAGTGTTAACTTTCAGACCAACAATTCCTTCACTGAGCTGTGCTCAAGCTACTCCTACACTCTCAGCACGAGAGTACAGTGCGTTCTCCTTTTGGAACAGGGGATGCTCACCRGGATTCCTGAAATCAGTCCACATTATTTTGGTATTTGTGCTACCACCTATTTTGCAATACATGCTCTGATTAAGAGTTACGTTCTTTGGCCATGACAAGTGTAAAAAGCAGCAGCAGCGCTGAAGGCACCATGCACAAAAGCAGCAATATGCAGGAAAAGGTCATGGGATACAAGCATCAAGTACTTCACCATGGGTAAATATCCCCACTCATTTCAAAGGAGGAGGATTAATCACCACACCAGTGGAAAGCCTATGTGTAAAGCAAACGTACTTAGCTTCCTCCACCACTTCCACTTCTGCCTGCGCTGTTATTGGTGCGTTGGAGTGCGCCCCCGTTGGGTCATCAACATTCAGCTCCCCGTTGGTCGAACTGACCACCTGAAACACAAATGAATGCCCTGTTAATGAAGCCCCCACCAGAGCACAGTTGCATGTGATACGTCTCCAGCTGTCTGGATGAGGGATATTGTAGCCATGGGAAGTCTGTGGAGCAACTTCTGTCTGCTCCCATCTCTCTACTCCTTCTTAGCAAGCTGTGGGATTCCTTGGATGCGTTTAAACCCTAAGCTTGTTTCCAGCAGTCAGTTGAATAGACTAGTCTGCTTTGCCCTAAGCAGAACAGCAGGTGAGGGACTTTGTGCTCCCTATTTTACTCTGGTGCTGTACCCAACACAGGTCTTCACAATGTGTTTAGGAGACTACCCCACAGTGTGCTTTTCTTTCRGTGCGATCTTAAGAGGAAAAATTAGTGTGAAGACTAATCGACAGCCTTATATATACACAAACTGTATTACACTGTTTTCTCCTGACACCTTTAGAGCAGTCCTTCTACAGATACTAGCTTCTAGGACCCACGTTTTAACAGCTGAAGCATCTAGCAAAGCACTGGCTGTAGAGAGCAGGAACACTTCTTGGGAAGGTCAAGTGAACACCTACTTATAGAGGCACCAAGAAATCTCTAGGACATGGGCCATAGCCWGTGAGGGACTTGGCCCTGTTGCTGCCACTAGTGGGGGAAGAACTCATTCCAGAAGCCTCAACACCTTGTTCCTTACTCAGCCAGTTCCTGGAATTACTTCTTTGCTTGAAGGTATTTATATGGTCTCTAATCTCCTTTTGCYTCACAGTTTATAATGTGGCTTACTTGAATGTTTTCATATAGTTACCCTCAGCTGCCAGGAGCCAGGGATACATTAGCCAGGAGAGCACGTAATGTTCTAGGTAATTCACAATCWCTCTGCTGCAAGTGGGACTGCAACAGTGACCAACATCCAGCCAGTATCAGACCAAAGTTCAGCCAGACCTTCCACACTCCATCTGGARGGTAGGACAGGCTTCTGCATATTGCTGTAAACACCTGCCGTTGCTCCTGAATCCGGAGCTGTAATGATGTGTGGTTCCACTCACACTCCACCTCTTTGCCTTTCTACAAGGTAAAAGGAGGTACCTCACATCCTGGAGTTCCAGTCTTCAGGAGAGTTAGCAGCTGAGGTTGTAACTCTGACAACTGARTCTGGGAAGCCCTATGGTCCGTGCACATTTCAGGAGTCGAGGTGCTACCAGGTATTTCCTGGTGGCTCAGCACGACCTAACCACCAGAGATGAAGGGAAGGAAGCCAGAGAAGCAGCAGATCTATAAGAATTCTCCTCACTATTAAGTGCCTCTATACATGTCTGCTTTGAAATTTTAAGTTCTACCAACAATTGCTGTTTCTGCGGAAATGAAGCCAGAACGTGTCCCATGCCCAGTTTCTGCCAAGATAGGTCAGAAATAAACTCAGACRTTCTTCGGAGCTTTCCTCTCTAGTGATTACCCCTTGGGTCCTCTTGACCCCCCCACCCCGCCAAACTCATTGCACTGTAGGTCTACGCAGGCTCTCAGGACTCCCACACTTCCCACACAGCTTTGCTGAACACTAGCAGTTAATTGTGCTATTCCCTGTGATCTTCCCACACTTTCAAAGCCTTTTGTAAAATGAAATTTAATAAGAAACAACTGAAGATTCTCTTCTCTTCTCTTCTCTTCTCTTCTCTTCTCTTCTCTTCTCTTCTCTTCTCTTCTCTTCTCTTCTCTTCTCTTCTCTTTTTTCTTTTCTTTCATTCTGCTACTTTATTCTGATATGGCAATTCAACAGTCGCCTTAAAGGAAACAGCCACGTAAAACTACTGACTTCCCAAAGGTGGGACATCTGCTGAGAAACCGTTTAAGCGTCCCTCATGCTGCAGTCAGAGAAGCCACGCACAGCAGAATATCTGCTGTTCCTGGCTGCAGATAAGCAGAATTTTAATGCTTATAGTAGCATATACCTGCTTAGAAACTGCTCAGAAAGGCAACCCTCACAATCAAATTCAGACTAGGATTGCCTTATTGCTGTAGCTATTCTGGCACAGCGCTGTTTGTGTGCAGACATGGCCTGTGCTCACTTTGCCTGATTAAACTATTCCCCTTATGTAAAACACCACCAGCGAAACCACTCATTCTGAAGCTACTGAAAGCTGAATTCTCTACTTTACTGTCTGCTCTTGTCTGAGATCAGAACTATATATACATCAGTTCTTCCTTATCTTTCAATTTCTCAGCCAGTTAGAAAATTATTTTTAAATGAAAAAAAAGTAACCTGGCTAATGAAACCCAAAAAATCATTAAAGCCAACCCATTATGAAGAATAATGCAAACCTTCAAACTAAGCTGCATTTCACCTATGCATTTCACCCCAAATCTTCAATGTTGGAAAGGTTCAGCTCTCGGGGCAGCTCCTCTACACGTGCACACACACAGCCTGCTGGCAAGAGGGGCACTTCCAGGGTAAACGGCACAACAGAGCAGAGTGTTTCCAGCCAGGAAAGGGAACCTTTAGCAGCATGGCTCTTACTCAAAATACCTCTCCTCTGTCACATCCTGCTTGGAATTAGACTCCTGCAGAAAAGGCTTCAAACGAGGACGTATATACAAGACAGTATTCAGCTTTTTCCAGGCATTTGGTTTCATGCTAGTGTAGTAGTCTCTTAAGACATATTCAGGTAGCACTTTTTCCTCAAGCTGTTGCCACTTACAATGAATGCACAATAAACTAGACTACAGCGAAAGGTGCGTATACTGCTCTGGAGAGCTCCACAAAACAAGACTGCCTGTCTTCTCTGTTCAGCTTTGTCCCACTCCAGGTATTAGTTCCCATTTCATTGGAGCCAGTTTTCAAAGTCATGCTAGGATTGTGTCTGACTCTAGAGCCAGCTCTCACAGGCAAACTCTTTGGCAGACCAAAAAGCTCACCTTGCCAGCAATGTTAGGCAGCTCTCATCTGCTTGAATAACTCTTGCACCTTCCCTCTGGTATTTCAAGCCATCTTACTCTGGCAGTAGTGCAAGAAACTCCTTTAGCGAGGCTGAATGACAGCCGGAGACAGGTATGTTTTCATAAATAAAAGCAGTCTCTTCAGGAATTTCAGAACTTATTTGTACTGGCACCTTTAATGCTGTCACTGTTGCTCATCCTCTGCTTCACCTTCTAGATGCAATCATCTAGCACTCACTGGTGATATCTAGCTTGCAAACTACCATGCCCCTACACTTGTGCTGGTGTGGTTCACACTGCCACTAGATGCAAAACTGAAATACAAATGCGCTAGGGTGCAAGAGAATGTGCTGTGACACTGTGCTGCAGCAATGCTTCAGCACCTCTCCCCTCCATCCTGAGAGGGGAGCTGCTGTATAGGCTATTTGCACCAGCCATGCACTGTGTCCTTCTCCAGTTTGACACCCCTACATTTCCATTAGGCAGGAGGCACTCAACCAGCAACTCACCTGTCAAGCCTGAACTGRAACAGCCGAACTATTTCTCTAATCTTTCTGGGTCTTGCATGCAACAGGCCCCATCTCAGTTGCCTCTTACTACTCAAGAGCATCCCTGGGGGTGGGGTGGGGTGCTTTATAGAGCAGATGGGCCGATACACACTACTTTCCTTGTTCGATTTGACAGCCAAACAAATCTGAGATCAAAATAGCTCTCATAGGAAAAGCTTTGCTGAAGAGGTAACAGCAACTACGTTACCAGTCACAGCTTGGGTTCCACAAAACTGTGGTTTGAGCATTAGCTACAGGATAGGGCCAAACTAGCCCATGAAACTGCCTTTCCAATCACTAACGTTGCAACTACAATTCAAGGAGACCTCTGGGGATTTTAAACAGATTCTTACATGAAAGCTGTACAAGTCAGAGGCAAAAGGTACCTGTACTGATCCTCCATGCCGATCTGCAGCCAAGTGAGATGTCAAGTACGAGGTATTCGTCTGCCGGTTTGGCTGGATCTCCCACTCTCCTCGGCGATCTGATGGTGCCTGCTCACAAATTCAGAAGTATGGGAGAAAGAGAAAAGAGGACACAAGGTGAGTCAGGTGAAGAAAGCAAAGCATGTTTGTTAGTGAGTTAGTTTTTTTGCAAAAAGCAAGGCATTTAAACATTTAGCTAGGGTAAAATTTTGCTTTACCAAGTGYACCTCGTACTTCACTTTAGTGGGTCTGCAGCAATCGCTGCAGGAGTAGATTTCTTCTCCTCTATCTGACAAATGGAGAGAAAACTCATCTATTCAGGAAGTTATTTCACTACATGGCTTCATTTCCACATTTTTGAGCAGAGAAACAAACATACTAACATGTTTAACCAGATCTGTCAGGTCACAAATCAGAGCTCTTGACACGGCAGCAGGACTGGATACACAATTTGACTTCCCCAAGATAGGTATTTTCAGCTTAAATTTGCAACATAAAACAAAGCCACATTTTATTTCACCAAAACCCACATTCATCTGTACAGTGCAGAAGGAAACCTCTACCACACCTACTTGACTGGAGTGAGGGTTGTTTTGTTTTTTTTTTYCCCTGGTTTTGTTTTGCTGCAAAAAAACACAGTAGATGAACTTGCTGTAATAGTTTCTTCTTCATCCAAAATAGATGCAAAATTTATGCAATGCAATTATTAGAACAATACATTGAATGCAAAACAAGTACGCTACACATGGGGAAAAAATCCCTGAATTTATCTGTACAAAATGTTCCTTTTGCGCTTTTCATGGAGTAATTCATTCAGCTAGGAAGCAAAGACCCTGAAACAGATTTTAGGAAAGCAGATACAAACTACATCTAACAACTTGTCACACTTCCCAGCTTTTTGCCAAAATTTATGTTCTTTCTGCCCAAAGCTAATGTACTTTTTTCTGAGATAYGAACTAGCTATAAAATACAAGGAAACACACTTCTGCTGAACTCTCTTTTAGAAATGAATTTTGCTTCTCAGCAAAGCGTCTTTAAGAACYGAATAGCGGAGAGAATACTCTGGTATTTGAGCCCCCAGTAATCAAAATGCCTCAAAGGTTTTGCAATACATTGAAGGATACCCAAGTAAAGAAGCGCGGGAGCATGACCACCAAAAGCAGCCACTGAGCAGTCATCAGCTCTTGCCCTTGACAAAGAACTGCATTTACTTTTGGCCATTTGACCATGAGATCTATGCATCTCAGCTCACTCAACCAAATCGCATGGTTTCCACTCACATTTTTTTCAGCGGGAGGAGGATGTGACCCAGGTTAACCTTTTGAGCTTGCACAGTCTCTGCTGGAACAGAAGGTACCCATCCAAGTATGTATCTGAAGCCAGGAGGCTGTTGACCTGACTTTTGAATCTTGGACAGTCTGAGAAACCTTCTCTTGTGGTCTCAGATATGTCAATCCCCACAATAAAGAGTAGGTTTTTCACATGCAATGCTTCCTGCTTCATGGAGGACCAAGATGGAGCTTTTTATAGATCACAGAGTCACGTTACACCTCAATGCCTCTTTCACTGCATAAAACCAGCAATTCTTAATTCAACAAATAGCTGGCAGAACTCACCTGGAATATGTATTGGTAGGTCTAAACCCAAGAGACTGAACTCTCTGATGTTTTAAGACTAAGAGATTTATCTTTCCTTTGAACTGATTTCAGGTTTGGAGTTACTAGTCACAGTGAGCCATACAGAAGGTCCCGATCAGTCYCAGCAGGGATGCTGCTCCCTGGCCTGTTGGCTGGCTGTAGAGATTCCGCTATGCCTCATATSACCATGCAGGTCGTCCCTGACATTCATCTGTACATCCCTACTCATTCATTCTCCTGCATCCTCTCTCCATGGGAAGAATTACGCACACTTGATCCGTTTTACCAGAAACTTCACCTTGCACTTGTTAAACTTCTTGTAGGTCACCCAGCATCAAGGAKATAACCCAAGCAGCATTCACCTTCCTAAGACCAATAAGTATCTCGGTGCAGCTAAACATAACTGGTAAGTCGAAGGAACACACCTGCTTCCTAAGAACGGGAAGCATGGACAAACAGGTAGGTCTGTGTTAGGCTAACAGGAGAGGATGTAGCAAAGCCTAAAGCAACTGGTGGGACACGCTCATTTGTGACATGTCAGCGTACAAAAGCTGTCTCCCACATATAAATGTGCTATATGGCACCGTGTAAAAGAATTTAAGCAAATGTTTCAAAGCTGAAGCACAAATTTGAAAGAAGAGAGGGCAGGGAAGCAGAATTGCCATAGCGCACACACCTGACAGGAGGGATGCTGAACAGAGACACCAATCATGGAACTGGCCAGCACAAAACAAGCTTTAATCCTGCCAGACAGCAGGAAACAAAAGGCTCGAGCAAGTAAACATCAAGTTATCAGCAGTAAGGTGGAATTAGCTAATCAAAGAGAGGAGCCCAGGTCCTGCCTTTCCACTGCACTGCTCTGTGTTACTCCCTGCAGCCATGGAGGATGAGCCCAAGCCYGGGCCAGGCCAAGAGAGAAGCTCCTGTGCTCAGTGTCACAGCCCAAACTGCACGTCAAAGACAGAGAGTGGCTATACACGAGAGAAGACTCTGGAAATCTTTGGATAAAGTTGTCTAACTAGTAAATTGTCACAGAACTGGAATAGGAGCATTTGCAAAAGGAAGCAGAATAAAAAAGAAGTCTGCTCACATTTATAAAGCATTCAATAGCATTCCTTCTGTAAGTGACCCTTGACTCCCTCCCGGAGTGATCCATGGTGAAGTCCTCCCTTCCAAGCAACCAACAAATGCAATACATGGGTAATACCTTCCTAGAGGTGGTCTTGTCCAGGCTTCGTCCTATTTAAACTTCCTCATGTTCTTCCTGTCAGCCTGCTTGTATTTTTTCTACTTCATAACATTCAGGGGAATTCCTGGAGAAGAATTTCCCCTAGATAACATTTAAATTGCTTCAAGTCACAAAATTATGAACAGCTGGAGAATTTACATGCAGATTATAAAAGCTAGTAGAAGACAGATCTTGAATGCTGTTCCGTACACTGTCCATCGGGTGCTCGGCCACCCCAGGTGATGAAGTAGTACCATGCTGCACCAACATTAGGAGAAGCATGCTTCAGCCTAGGAGCCTCGAAGCTGTTTCTGGGAAAGGCTTTATAAGCCACAAGAATCAGATCTTTGTCTTTCGGCTCTACGCCCAAGTACACGACAAACTTTTAGAAGCACGTTTGAGCTGAGCAGCTTGAAGAGCAACCCAAACAACGACAGTGAGCGAGTGATGCCTGTGAATTTGAGAACATCGAGTTCCTGTTAACTCTCATCACCTTCCTACTAGGTACCACATGGCAGGCCAAGACTAGCATCTAAAGAGAGAGARGGTCAGGCTCACCGATCTTTGCTAGATAGTAAGTATCTTCATTTACTAAAGGAAAAGGCTACAAAAAGTAGATCACTCTTGTGTCAGTGTCTTTACTGGGAAGCCAAATATTATAAAAGAGAGTGTGCAATTATTATACTAGGGAACAGAAATAAAACAATTAACTTTGGAGATCAAGGTGGTCACTTGACCCAAACCCGTATCTCCATCCACTGCCCTAGAAGTTTATTTTTTCAAATTTTCAAAATATTTTTCTGCATAGAAATGGTTTGCACAACATTTAAAAGGAACAATCCTTGGAAGAGAATTATTTATGCTTTTGCAAGAAGAAACTGATTTTCAGTGCATATTGGGAATACTAAATAATTCAGCATCCTAAACAATGTTTAGGTGAAAAAAATTACAAAAGCTGCCATGCAATAACAACATCAAGATTATCTGAGCGGCTCAGAAGAACAAGGACTGAAGCTGGCTGGATAACATTTTTTTCTGCTATGTACTGTAACTTGGGTACTAACATGCTTGAAAATGAAGCCAGGCATCACTGTCAGTTAAAGGAAACAAGATGCCTCGTATGTACATAGCATTAAGGTCTGTTGTCAGGAGCAGACAACCAGAAACTGCTACCCAAAAAGGGGGTTAATGAATTAATCAGGCAATATATTAAAGCAGATTATTTTAATAGTGCTCACATACCAGTCCACACTAATAAGCATGCATAAATACAGTACTGCACACAAGCTTCAAACAATCCGGCTTCCTACAAGCAACACATCTAGTGAGGGATATTCACTCTGATTGTAGCTGATGGCTTTACATGTATCCTAGTCTATATTAGCTGCTCTACCACTCCGAGCCCAGCTGCATGGAACAAGCAAAGCTGAGCCCAGACAGGTTATTACATCTCACACTTGATTCTGCAACCACAAAACCAAGCTCGCGTGAGAACAGAGACAGCAGACAAGGCACTAAAATGGCACACAGCAGTTAGAGGAGCAGAGCGAGCCCAGAACCACTCACTGAGAAGTAAGAGCACCAACAGCTCTAACTAGGAGCCAGCAGTTGGAGATCTACTGAACTTCTGATCAGTTCTGTTAATACAGAAAATCCAAACTCTGAACACCAGCAAAATATTACAACTAGACAGGAAAAAACGGGGAAATTCAGAAACTGGCAGTTCGTCCAGACCATGATGCCCAGCCTCCCCAAAGGACCTTACACTAGCAAAGTTTTATGCTGCGCGATTTGCTCACAGCAGACACTCGCAAAGTGAACCTGACACCCTGTGCTGGATACACTGAGTACAAAGGACAGGCACCTCCTTATTATAGCTGTGTGGTCCATGGAAGGTGGCAGCCGAGAGCAGGCTGCCGCCGCCAGAACTGTTGGTCTACTCCACAGCCCCTGTGCTAGGAGTAAAAGCAGCCAGAAAGGTTGTTGGCCAGGTAGGTTATATAGTGTGGCTAGGCTGGATAGTTAAGTTAAATAGTTCACCTACCAACTACAAAAGTATGACCTGCTCCGTTTGGTTCATGACCCTGAGGAATTCCACTGGCAGATACAGTATTTCAGCAACTCGTTGTTTCAACAAAATTCCCCTCAAGTCATAACCTTCCTAAACTAAACAGGAAACATGCTTGCCACGAACAAGGCAAGAATCAGCCCCAGCTGTCTCTACGGCATGGCCTTCAGCACAGGGTTTCTAGTTCTCCAGACAGAGAGGAATTGAGAGAAGCACTGAACGATGCAATAGTGCCAAAGCAATGGGGAGCAACACACCTGATTGCGGTGGGCCTGCTGCGACGGCCGATCCCTATGTATGTGGCTGTCTCTTGTTACTGCAGATGTCCCAGAGTCTATGTGAACAGATCCCACTGGAGTAGGCTGGAAAACAAGGTGTTTGTTACATTGAAGCCAGTGTCTGAGACGCCACTCTCTCAACACATGCATGTGTAAGCATAACTTGCCAGGTTAGTTCACACTGTGCAAAAAAAATACAGGAACACAACCAAAACACTGCTCAAAGGTACTGAGAGCAACCTAGGATAATTAGAGCAAGTGCTATAAAAGCCTCGTGATCTGATGGGTTGCCAGACACCAGCACCTAACATCTTGTAGAAAGCTGAATTTAAAAGAATACAGTTAAGTATTCGGTATTGTTGACAGATCACACTTTAGTGTGTCTCAAATAAGATGAGTACAACTGCAAATACACAGATTTCTTTTCCTCCTCTTATTGTCTTCCTACTTTTAAAAACTACACTTGCATAGAAACAGGATGTGCTAAAATTGAAGCTTCATCTGCTATATTCTCACCTAAGTCATAATCTCTGCTCACAACATCAAAATCTCCATAGCAACCACAGCAGCTGTCAGCAATCGCAAGCTTGTCTTACAACAGGCTTTTTATCAATTGCCTTTGTAATTAAACAAGAATGAGGAGAAAAAACATGATTTGCAAATTGGGCAAAGTAAACATTGGTAATGCTATATATAGCTTGAATACTAAATCACCGGTAACTGTACCAAGTTTAGCGTTGAAGACATTTGGTCTGGCACCAGTGACAATTATTTACAGATTCCTTTGCCATTGCTGGTGTGTAGTGATGGGCTACTAGCATGAAGGCTATCATCAGAATGACACAAAACACAAGTGACATGCTGGGCACCACGGACACAAATCACACAGGCAGCTAGCAGAAGAGCTTTAGACATTTCTGTCAGATTTCCCCATGACAGCTCTCTTGGCCAAGGTCTTCTTGAATATAAACGGCTTTTGACAACAGAAACAATGCATCAAGATTGCATGTTTCATCTGGTCTCAAGGAACTGCTAAATGGAGCTTGGATACTCCCAGATTTCCTTGCCACACACTTTATTTATAGCTGGCAGGGCCTCTGGAGTAGGGTAAACACCAGGATCATTAGAGCTCAGAACGAGTTTGCTGTTACTGTTTGCTGAGCACCCTTCAGAGCCTTGTTAAGATCTTCTGTACTCCTGTATGAGAACTTGACCATTGTAGGATCCTCTGYCATTCAGTATGGAGGTAGCAAGTACACTCCCCTGTTGCAAAATGATGTCTTTAGATATTGATTATGAAAGTCTCAAATCCTATGCTAGATGAGAGAAAGTTAAATCTCATCATGTTCACTGTCACAGGTGGCAAAATAAGGTCTGAGTGACCCACCAGAGCAAGCTCAAAAAGGGGGGAAGGGCCTTCTGCCACTTAGGGAAACATCAAGGCACCATGAGAACCCCTTGAACACAACATCAGTACATCTCGCTAATGAAGAGTTCACGTTAGCTAGATAACACGATCGGACTCTGAGCTTCTTGGCACTGTTAGGAGCAAACAAAGAGCCAGATGGCTGGGAAGCAGGACGTGGAAGGCAAGGCACTGCGTTTTCACAAGACCAACTTACAATTGGCCTGCCAACCCAGTCGTAGGCATAGTCAAAAGTGTAGCCTTTCTTCTCAAACAGCTCTGTGAAGATGGTTCGCAAGTAATCGTAGTCTGGTCTCTCAAAGAAGTCTAATCGCCGAACATAACGGAGGTACGTGGCCATCTCCTCTGCCGGAAAAAAGGGAAAAAAGAAGCAGCATCAGTTCAGTGTAAGGCACAAGTGACACGCTGGAAAAATTTAGCTTCACATTGGAAACATTTAGCTTTTCAAACAACTCCAAATAGGCCTCCCCACATCAACAGGCAAGACTCGCTCTCTAGCACCTGGAGTTGGACTGGGGGCCAGGTCCCCCCGTGATGTGAATTGTCCAGGCTCCACTAGCTTCCGCTGAGCCATGCAGATTTATGCAAGCTGAGAATGTCCAACAAGTCTTTACCCTTCTAAGCGACCTACCTGACAGTCCTTTATTGCTACATGAATCTCACTGAGCTCTCTAGAGCCCTTCTGACCTGCTCAAAATCTAAGAATAGTGTGCTTTTACTCTGAATTTTCTAAGCTGCTATAAAACAAGGCCTGTGCTGTATCAYTGAGCATCACACAGAGAACTGTCTGGGCTGCCAGTGCTGCCTATGRCTTTTCTTTAAAATGCACTGGTTTTAATAATGGCACACAACACTGATCAACTCAAACACTTCTCAAACAAAGCGGGAAGTTTCATGTCTGCTCCAGAGTGCTGCTGCTCCACCTCGAACCCGAATTTGAAGGCCAGTTRTATTATACACACTTGCATAAACACAAACACTGAAATACATTGTATAATAAATGCCAACAGAACCTGCCAGCAGGATGCTGAAGCATGTGTCTGCTCTCACAGATACTTCCAAGAGCCACAGTGATTTCATCTGAATTTTGTGGACAAACACAACCCTACAGCTCTACAGCCAGGCGGAGAAGGAAAGCAGGAGAGGTTCTTGGTGTGCAGGCCATGACACCCCAGAACTCCTGTGGCAGCTAGGGTCTGGCTGCACACAGCACTGCATGAGAACACCTCCTGCCAGGAAGCAAACATGTTMGCTTATGTTATGCAAACATAACATAACATAAGCTCTGCCTGAAAGTTGAACTAAAGCAACGCAACAAAATCCAAATTCAGAATAATCTCTGAGCCTGCCCAGTGTCACTACTTCAGCTGTTTGCTCAAAGCAAGGCTTTGAAGATGAAGCTCAGACATGAACGTGCCTCCTGCACATCTAACAGTGTTCACTGTTAAGCTAATGAACTGAGAACAAGCTCATGTCCTGCCCCTTTCCAGCTCTCCCTTGGCTCGTATCTACGCCAAGGCAGGACTTATGTTATATTTGAGCTCAGTAGGAGGTGCGAGTCTGTATACAGCAGTAATAATAATACATCAGTGTGATTTTTGCCTTTAACTGACAAAAGTAAGGACAACACTGCTTAGTGATAYTGGACCTTTCCAATGGCTCATAGTTTGCATGTTGCACTGAGGAAGGAAAAAAAAGAGAAAAAGAAAAAGGGAAAAGAGGAAAAGTAATACCCCTTTCCTGCTCTTATCTCCGAAAGGTGGAGGACCAATGGGTTTCAGGTCAGCAAGGAACAGAAACAACTTCTCCATTTCCCTCTAGCCCAGGCCTGCACAGGTGACAGAGCTCTGAGGAAGGAGTAGCAGGGAAAGGAAGAAATGTGAAAGAGAGCAAAGGATGAGAAGAGCCATTCAACGACAGGACAGCTGTCCTATTCTGCTTCAAACTAAGTGGATTTTGGATGCGAATACTTTTGGGGAATTAGTGTGCCTTGAGTGAATAACATCCACTTTCAGGCCTGCTGCTCCTCAAGCTGGGAATGAGCCAACAGACAGAACGGTTCCTAGAAGAGCAGGGCTGTTATGGGACAATATGGACAATAGACCTGTTGTTGCTCCAACCTTACTTGTGTTGACTTAATTCTGTGACCATGGGAACCTGGATGCTCTACCTGATGTAAGGATGCCCACTTTCTAAACAGAACACTAAGATCCTCTCCATGAAGGTCACACAGTACCTGGGGAGGGCATTAACTTTGTGCTCTGCTCTCCTAGTCCTAGGTAGACTTTCGTTTAACTGCAGAAAAGGTGTCAGGTTCAGCTATAAGCCCATCTTTAATAACGCACTCCTTAAAATTGTTCTCAGAAGGCAGCATTCAGTGACAGACACATCATCACATCTTATAAGCTGGCCACCTAAAATTTTAACATCTGTGAAACATTCCAGTTGGAAAAGAATGAACTCAGTAGATCTAGTACAGTCACTTGAGAGGCGAAAAAACAACGAGGCAGTCTTTTGGAAGGAAGTCAAGAAGAAAAGTGGGAGCATGAGGCACTTGAGCAATATTCATCCTCCTCAGTGTGAAGAGTTATGCTTATCCTAAGCTATGGTCACAGGCTCTTGGGTCCCGCTAATACATAGTGGCAGCTCCAGATGTTTGCCAGCTACAGGAACAACGTAACAGATATATATCATCCAAATATGTTCTGCCAGATGAGCTCAGAACAATCATACTTAACAGCGTATATTTAGTCTCCAACAGTTACACTGGACTGCAATGATCCCATCAGGACTTACCTGGAAAGTTCTCACAGAGAACTTCAACCGGAGTGTTTCTCTTTGTGTCCCCGATCTTCTGATACCTCTCTTTTAAGGTGTCAGCCTGTAGGGAACAAAGACAAAACACAACTGTGGAGAAAAAGTTCAACCATGAGATAAATGGCATGCTGTGTGAGAAGGAAAAAAAAAGGTATTAAATACTGATTTTGGGTGGTATCAAATGATGTTATTTGTAACTATACTGCATCCTAGACTATATTACTAGGAATACTGCATTAGTCTGTTGGAATTCTCACTACATATTTTACATGCTATGCAAAGAATATCCAGCAATGCAATCAAAACATCTTTAATATTTGAAAGGAAGTATAAATGTTAGTGTTTTACATGGCTATCTTACCACTACAGTCATGAAGAGTGTACAGGAAGCTTTCATGGGGCAAGAAAATGAAGCTGCATTTATTATGACTGCACATCAGTATTCTGACACCAGAACAGAACAGTCCTAAGATTAGAGTCATTGGCCAACCACCGCACTTTTGTAAGCAACTGTAAAAGTTAGATAAACTGTGACTCCAGTATGGGCATTTGGAGTTTTTGCTCTACTGCGTGTAATAGAACACCCCCCACATAGTCGAGCAACCAGTCTACATCAGAGTCATGCTTCTCCTGAATCCTATGCTACTGCAAAATGAACCTCTCCTTTCACTCCCAAAGTGTCTACCACCTAGACAACACTGATTAAACAGTTGGCCATTGAGAAATATCTGTAATTTTCAGTTACAGATTTCCAACTTAAATCCCTCCTGAAATCCCTCCTCTCCAATCAGTACCCCAAGAACAGGATTTTATTGCCTCTGTTTCAGATTATTCCAGTTAGACCTGCAAGCAGCATAGGTATTATGTTTTCTCAAGACTTTAGCACTGATAGTATAGACCAAGAGTGGAAGCAGAAGAAGCCTGGAAGAGTGAAGATACCACACTCTAGATCAAGCTGAAGAGATCGTGTTTGTTCTGGAGGTAAAGAAATGCAGGTCTTCAAGGGGCAGCCAACTAATTCTTACTAAGTTTACCACTGATTTGAGGAAATTTTGTAGAGGTTCGCTGAAACCTGGAATTTTTTAAAGAATATTTTACAGCATTAATTTAAAACAGAAGAATTCAGCTAAAGCAGAATGAGAATACATAACAGAATAACACACTCACTCAAGCCATTACTGTAGGATGTAAACTTAAAGCAGGAGAGATTCTAATTTCTTTCAGAATTATTTTCATGCTTGAAAACAGCCGTTCTATACTTTTATGAATTGTCACCAACATTTCTGGCATATTTAAGGGGGAGGCTAACTCTGGATAGCTGTGACAAAGCAGATTAACAAGTTACATCATGTAAACCGCTGTTACTGACCATAGCAGTACTCTGCTGAAGAGCCTGCCTGTCCCAAACCTAGTCTGCTTTTTCCAAGAGTCCCAACAGGTCTAACAAGAGTTATTGTCTTCACTGGAAACCTCCTCCTAACCTGATCATATTCAGTCTCTTTGCTCACCGCAATTCCAAAGGTAAACACAGTAGCTTAACCATCAGGAAACTGAAGAAGCGTAGATGCAATTTCCAGCAGGCTCAGAGGCAGCACACAACTCACTACTAGTTAATTCAGCTGATGGTTGTTAGCTTCACTTGCTGGAACTCAATTGCTCACAGTCCTCCCCATTGTGTGTGACATTTCATAAACTCATAACCCAGAATTAAGCACTGAGTGTCCAGGGCGTCTGGAGGGAAGCCAAGCTTAATACTTCCGCCAGCAAAACATTTTTGCAAGCTAAAGTCCATCTGCACATCTAAAACATCAAACTGCTCCCATTATAAACACGCTCACAGATGCAGCTGGGGAATTGTGTGCCGTAACTGGACTTTCATATACAACCGTTGCGTTCCAGTCGCGCTCCGGCTCAGGGCAGGTTCACATCGCAGATAAACTGCTCTGACAGCTCAACGGTGCTCACGTTGCAATCCTAGTTGCCCCAGTCGTCCATCTGGCTCTGCAGTATCCTGGAACTGGGTCCTCTTTCCAGCTATATCGATTTAGCTAAGCCAACAGTTACTTGAAGTGACAGGTAACATACTTCTACCTAAAATCTTTCTGTAGGCAAAGCTAACTCTTGTTGTTAGGCTTAAGGAAACAAAGGAGAGAACACCTTCTGTTTGGATAGTGTAAACTTTCCCTCACCAGATTCATACTTGGACAGAGACTAACAATGAAAAGTTTCAGAGGGCAAAATCTAAAACTCATACCTACCTTCAATCCTTGCCAGGGCAGGCTTCCTCGGAGGAAATACATAAACATATGGCCAAGGGCCTCCAAATCGTCTCGACGACTTTGCTCTAAAACATAAGAGGTCACAAATTATTGCTGCTGTAGCAGAAATAGATCTGAGCGGTAGCCAGACTTATTTCCAAGATAAAATTATTGCCCAGAGAGGTTGTGGAGTCTCCTCCTCTGGAGATACTCAAAACCTGTCTGGATGTGATCCTGTCTAACATGCTCTAGGTGATCCTGCTTGAGCAGAGGGATTGGACTAGATGATTTCCAGAGGTCCCTTCCAACCTCAACCACTCTGTGATTCTGTCATTATTACAGGAAAGTTCTTTTGCTGGCCGTAGCTCAGACCTTGTGCAAAAATACCTAAAACTGGCTACTACAAACATAAAATGCATAAATAAAAGATCAGCTAGAAGACATGTGGCAATACAGGAACTATAAGCAGACTCAGGAGGTACTGCCCAGCATTAGGTAGACATTATAAGAAATGGAAGAACTAATAGCACAGGAATGGAGTACTTCCCCAGTTGTTCTCAGGACTGCCAGTACCAACGGTGCAACGGTGATGTTGGGCTGGATTATGTTATTTCCTCTGAAATACATAGGGACGGGCAGGAGCCACACTTGCAGCCAGCTGCTGGGAACTACCATGTTGCGTCATGCCAACCCTTTTCCAGTTGCTTCTGTAGCTCACCACAGYGGAACAGATTAAAAATAGATCCTTTTAGCACTGCTTTTCCTTGTAAAACACTTGCTGCTGTTGCCAGGCAGATGTTATGATTATAAATGAGGAAAATAAAAAGGGGCCTAGTCTCAAGCCAACGGAAAAGTATCCTTAAAATAATCTACCAAAATGTAGTCCACACTATCAAAAAACCTGAGGGACCATGCAAGAGGGGACAATGAATCTGGGGCACAACACAGATTTGCTGCTGTGCCAGGGTGCATCATGCATTTCCATTCGTACTCAAAGCAGGCTGCCCTGGCAGTAAGGTGAAACCACTGCTTGCTGAATGACCACTGCATGAGCAGTCTTAACAGTTCCTTAACAGCACAGGGTCCCCAGAAGCAGTATTTTACTATCTCCAGCTTCCTCTCACATTTCAGAAAAACGTTTAGAGAACCCTTTTCCCAGGAAGGAACAGACTTGGGTTAAAAGAGCTTGGAGACCGATTTGGCACTATTTCTCTCGTCCAAATCTCCACCTGCAGGCAGGTAACGTGTTCAGAACCTGCAGTACGGAGCAAATCTAGTCGCGCAGCCCACATGCCAAAACAAACTGGGCGAGAGCTGTCCCTGATGCTGCGTAATTTGCAAGAGGAGAAAAAGGCAGTGTTTCTGCACAGCATGACTCTCCTTCAAAATTAGCAACAAATGTAACTCTCAAAACAGTCTGGAGGTAGGGAACACTCAACAGAAGGGAATTAAGATGACAGCTCCTGCATGTTGCAGTGATACAGCTGTAAAAAAGAGGACGAACTTGGTAATTCAGTGCAATGATGTAGATAAACTTCRCAGGAAGAGAGTTGAGAGCACTTGTCCTTCAGAAAAATTATCATCAAACTCCTTTATCTTTTTCAGTCCTGAAGTGAGGAGGACGGATTAGTCCGCTAGCAGAAAGCCAGTGACAGAGATACAGGAAGAACAGTCTTTGCMAGACACCTGCCTTTCTATAGCCAAGGGGTCTACTACACCTGGACTGGTCCCATCAGCAAAGCACSAGCACCATGAAAGACCTCAGGGCAGGATCCAACCTTCCCTTCTCAAATGCACCTTGTTCCCATATCCTCACTACACCAGGGACCACAGTTCTCCATACCGGACACAGCGCTCACCCAAAACAAGCTCTTCTCCTAAGCAAGTCCCAAGAGCTACAAAGCCTGCGGGGAAAAGGGCTCTAAAGAATGCCCACAGTGTAGTTTGAAGAAGGGGATAATCTTCATCTTCCCACCTGCTGAAATAAGGTTTGACATCCCAGGTGAAGGAAACATGCCAACATAGTCATGTCTGTGGCTCTTCAGTGGGGAATGTAAAGGTTACTCACCAGTAGGTGGTGGCAGTGCAGTGCCCGTTGGATATTCCCACCTTGCACGTCACCAGCACTTTCCAAGCTTTTTTAAAGACCTGTTCCCACTGCAGCTTTTCCTTTCYTTCACTCCCTCCTGACTCTTCATAAGGTTTTCCAAAAATATACTTTGGGTCCATCCCTTCTTACTCCCCAAAGAGAGAGCCTTCTAAGAGACSTGAAAGCCAGCAGCACCCTTGGTCTTACAGTTGGGGAGGCCACACAAAGAATATGCCTTATGTTACTACTGATCTGACTTTAAGTGAATATAGACGTTCAATAAGTTTTTTTTGTCTTTTAGCCACAGAAATGTAATTTTCTAGCATGAAAGAATGAGGGGAGAAGATGGAGGACAGGGGTTTTAAATTAGTTAAATCATTAAAGAAAATCATTCATCACTTTCTCCTACCAATTAGCAGGTCAGGGAACATTCAGCTGTAACACTCGAAACTGGAAGGTACCGGTGCACAGAGCTGTGCTATAAAAATCTACTTGGTTACCATTTAGTATAGCAATTACTGCTCACCTACTTGCCCTTTTATCAATACAGGGTTGCCAGTAGTTGTTTAGTTCCTAATGAAAACTACAGTTATGAGGCTTCTACTTCCAACAGTTCCGCTGTCTCAACCACTCCTCCAAAACGAAAGAAAAGAAAAAGCCTCACAACTGTGGATGGCCACCACCACACTGAACACTTTACAAGTAGCTTGAAGAGCACTAGACAGCTATAAGCCGAGCTAMAGCCAGAGCTCTGCAGTACAGAGCACAGCAAGCTTGCATCAACCAAACAGACCTTTGCCGAGATGAGTGTTGATGGACATGTATCTTGCTGTTCCAGTTAAGCTCTTGTGTTCCCTGTAAGGTATGTGTTTTTTGGTTTCAGGATCAATGTACTCCTTCGCCAATCCAAAGTCTATGATGTGAATGACGTGCTCTTTTTTATTGCCTTGCCGGCCAATAAGGAAGTTCTCTGGCTTGACATCTCGGTAGATGAGGTTCTTTGAATGCACATATTCCATTCGAGATATCTGCAAAATTACGAGGGAAAAGTTACTCACTCACAAACAGACCCGCCTATTGCTTGCCCTTGGCTAAYGATGCAGCAAAGTCTTGCTAGTCCATAACAAAGTCTCCTGAAACTGCTCAGTGCTGGCTTAAGATATTCTACGAGAAATGCAATAACAGAGGAGCAAACCGAGGCAGAAGTTGCAATCTGAGCCGGCTCACACGCCCCGATACAGAGTTGGAAGAGGAATTTGTCATCCCCGCTTTCTCCAGCTACCACACTGGGCTCCTTTACTTTATCTGAAAGAAATAGGGAAAGACTGTTTTTGAAATGTTACCAACAGAACACAGTTCTTGGAAGGATTCCACGGAGAATTGCTGCAGCCTTTTTGTATTGATTTTAAACATACTAAACCGGTTACCAAGAGCTCTTGCCTTGCCCACAGCCTTCCCTTGTTGCTCTGTGTCTTACCACCTTCCTCCCTCAACCCATATGTCGTCTTAGACATGCCAGATTCTTCATGGAGGGGGATTTTGGGCAGGCAGAGGCCTTACAGTCCTCAATACCGATGAAAAATAGTAATAAAGATCATCAGTTGTCAATTAGAAATAGTAGGAATATTTTTCAGACTTTGATCAACTTTATTCTGAAGCTACAACTGAAAAGGAAAGTAAAAGGACAGGAACCTCACCTCTGAGCTGATGAATGGCCATGTCCCCTCGAACAACGCACCTTACTCAGATGCTCAATATTTATAYTATTTTTGAAAACAAACATGCTGCCAGTGAAGTTAGAGTAAGTCTGCAAAAAGTTCTCAGTTGTTTTATTTCCTTATGAGACGATTCCAACTGAAAGTAATTAACAATTTCATTTACTTTATTAYCTTTTTATTTCCTTTTTATGTTTTAATTTAAAATGTGTCCATTCCCATTTATGGCTGTCTAGGTCCGTGGCTGCCCTGCAYGTTGTAGGAGCTCTTTTTTGGGCAARAAGCTTCTTTAGAAAGGCTATTAAATCTACCCATCTGCATTCAGGCTTTAAATATTATAAAAGCTATAGTAAAGCCCTCACACACTTCAGGTTTTATGTTGTTTTATGTTTCTATCCACATAGGTTACTGCTGCACCATTGTAGAAAACGATGGAGCAGAGATTTTCTGATAAAGAGCATGTTGGAAGGAAAGACACTATCTAACAATACACTGTTTATCCTAGCAGATAATACATAGAGACCAAAAACCTTCTACTGACCAGAAAAACAGCAAGTCAGCAAGTTGCCCTCCACACAAATGAGGATTTCACGCTCTTGCAGCTCTGCACTGCTTCCTGCAGCGGCATGAACCTAACTCCAGTCTCCGGTATTTTGTACGTGGTGTCTCTACTCCAAACACGGGTGCTCTGAACCATCTGAAACGTCAAGTTCCCTCCTACAAAATGGACCTCAAGGTCTCACGTTATCGGCCACAGGCTGGTGTCGTCTCCCCAGGGAGCTCCTCGTGGGGGCATCACTTGTTCCCGAGCAGTTCTGCCCAGTCAGTATTGGCTGTATGGCTCYGCACCTCCTGGAGCTGGGTAGGGGCAAGCACACGGGCTTCTGGACCACTAGCAGGTGAGACCATATTAAGCTAGCTGATCCCCAAGGGGAGCAGCTGCCGAGACAACATTAATCCAGCATCAGTCCTTCAACCTGGAAAGCTTACTTCGAACGTGAGCTTTGTTCAGCTGAGAGGCCCCAACGGCTGTTTAGTTTCTTGCTCTCCATCCAGATACATACTCAGCTGTCAAACCCAGGTCTTTCCTCCTTTACAGCTCTTGGAGCTATGCCTGGTTAAAAGCTCTGCGTGCCTAGGTCTAACAGCCAGAGTGCCATTTCGGATACCTAAGTATGTTTGCCCAGACAAAACAAACGAGGCTCTTTAACTCTGGAGACAGCAAAATCAGAGCCTCATCCCTGCAATGGTACTTAGGAATACTCCATCCTACTCCCAGAGGTTTAGTAGACATCTTAGTTTTAAGAAAAACCTCAGATTTGCCCTAGACAAACATCAAGAGGGAAAAATAAGGCTAGTGATCAGGCTTCTATATACTCTTCATCCCTGCTGCATGACCCCCACTTGGAAAGAACTAAARGGCAGGAGGGGACGGCTGTCCTTAAAAACAAGACGTGCTAAGCAGGGAGGGCAGGAGATAGGAAAAAATGGACTGCAGCTGCCTCAGGGCTGGAAAGTAAGACTGTTCAAAGGCTCTTCAAAAAGGCTAACAGCACGCGTTGCAGCTCCCCTCCCCTCTCATTTTAAGTACTGATTTATTTCAACTCATTGAGAAAATGGGTTTCACAGCTAAGAGCCATTATTTCGAATCAATTATAGGATGAAGCAGAACAGAACAGATGCTATGCACTTTGGCCGTTTGTCATGTGTTGAATCACCTACATGACACATCAGCAGATTGGAAGACAAAAAGGTATGTCAGGAGGCAATTCAAGTGAAGATGCAACCCTTAAAATTCGAACAAAGGATTTCCTAGCCTCTCCACACATAACAAGCTTTCAAACAAAGCCTGACTGGCTTATTTGACAATTACACAGATATGTAATTGCCAACAGCAATTACACAGCTGTGAAAAAAGCATTTTTTTTTTTTACAAACTCATGGCAAGTCTCATTGGCCAAGACAACGCAGAGTCTGGACAGCTAAGATGTCAGATGAAGCATCACGCTCCAGCAGTGTTTGGAGATATTTACCTGCCTTGTTTGCTCCCATTGCACATAGCTGCCGGTTCTTTCATACTGCTTTTTCTCTACTTCCATGTGGCTGGATTCTACCTGATCTGCTGCCTGAACACTGCGTGCAGCGGCTGACATTGGCTCTCCATGTCAGCGAGATGTTTCCTTGAAGTAGCCTCCCTGCTTTACTGAGCCTGACAGGACGCTTGCCCTGCTTATGGCTCCTAGATCYGCCAGTGAAGGGGATCTGGTGGCTAAGGGTGCTCCATCTCCCTTCCAGCCTTGCTGCATGAAAAGAAATAGCCAGCTCCAGGAAAGCAGTGTGGCGCRACCTTCAGCCTGGCTTGTACCCATCACGCAGCTGAAGGAGGAGAAGTCTCCAAAAAGGTAATTGCTAAGGATCTGATCTTGTTGRCAATCCTATCTCTAGGCACCTCTGATAAATCTGAACCCTTCTGCYCCAAGTCACCCATCTGAATGGAGATCAGATGAGAAAGGATTAAAAATTCTTCCACTTTAAAGGCTGTTTTGGTGGCTCTTACAGAAGAYGGTCACAGGTCTGACTCCCAAGTCAAACTCTTCAGAGTGACTTGGTCTAGATTTGCAGCCAGAGGCCAGGTATTTGCACAGTGCCTGACACAACAGGCCTTGAACTCAATTGGCTTCAACTGCAAGCACTGGCAGCAAGGGTGGAAATGACAGTGCACATGATAAACTTGAGCTGTCAGCACACCATCACACATGCTGGACCYGGCCCAGAGTGAAAAATGGGAAGATGGAACAAAAAGCATTTTCCCCAACCCAACCACTGAGCCAGCTCCGCAAAGCTGTAACATTCGCAGTGATTTATTGGCTTTGAGGACTGGCATTAGTGAACACATTTTTGATTTCAAAGCTTTTTCTTAGTTCAGGAACGTTAGACACTCGATCTGTTCCAGCTGCACACAGAGGATGAAGGCAGCAATTCCAAGCTGATGCTCTTAACAGAGCAATATAAAGCATCAGAGACGCACAAGTTGCAGGAGCAACAGAGCTGAAAATTTTCTACTGGYGAAGAAAAAAGCGGAAGACTGCTTCTGCATAGGTTTTTGCCCAGAGGTATACGAGAAGTGCAAAACACCGCATTAGACTAAGAAAAAGAGCACGTCTGATTCTGCTAGGCTCTATTTGATAATCGAGTGCCACAGCTCTTAATACAACATGCTTACCAGAAAAACATGCAAGTCTAGTGACAAACCCCAAAGCCTGCATGTCTCATCCTCCTATTGAGACGGACTTTCTTACTGTGTCATCTAATTTGAGGATACTCCGAAACGGGTTCTCTCTCTTCCTTGAAGACCCATCATCATCAAAGCTCCATCTCTCTCAGCCAGGGAAGGAAAACTGCATGTTTAAATTCTCCCATGTAGCTAAACACAACAAGCTACACTGCTTTCTTTTTTTTTTTAAAAAAAAAAGTTTTCTCTTAGATGGATTTTCTCTATTCTAACATCTAAGAAGCTTAAGGGTCCACCTCAGCCTTGAGGGGCTGCTACCTATCAGGCTAAATAAAAACAGCTGAGCATATACACTTGTTAAAAAAGCCATTTTTTGGGGATGTCTGGGTAAAAACTGACCACCTGGTACACAACAAAAGTAAATCACGCACCACCGCAAGGAGCACACACTGATTGCATCTCACTAGCAAAGGAGCAGTACACCTTTATCGCTGAAAACCAGGGAAGAACGGCCCACTCACTTCCTCCTGCTGCCGGCATTGCCGCTCCACGTGCACCGAAACATCTGCAGCAGATCTCACCGTCCTCCCCCTCTGGAGAGGAGATTGAGCCTGTGGCGGGGGAGGCAGCGCAAAGGCAACTCTCAGCATTGGGGTCACCCRGGAACCGCCAGCGCCACGTGCTGCATTGCTTCTCTAGATGGCCTCCTAGGCAAATAGCACTGCTTAACCTTTGGGTGGTCTTCCAGGGCTAAAAAATAGATCTGTGYCCTTCTTGGCAAGAACAGAACCAGAGCAGCTCTGCTCTGTGAAGTGCTATATTGCCCCTCACTTCCTACTGCAGGGCAGGGCCCTCACATTTTTAGGAGTCCCCTTGGATATTAACTTTGTTAACAGGCATCTCAAGCATCAGAGGAGAACATCACTGCTCGTGCAGTGCGCTGAAGCCTGGCAGCAAAGTTTTATGTCTCCTCGYGTCTGAGATGAGAATTACAGCAGCTTAAGCAGGCTTGGCTGGTCAAAAACGACAGCAAAACACACTTTATGGAGGTAATAGCATTGAATCTGACAGTTCAACTTTTCTTCTTTTACGTGTCTCCTATACCAGAGCGTGGCACAGTAACTAATGATGCAGTGCAGGAAATAAGATAAATCCAAGACAGCTTCCCTCAAAGYCTTGTGGATTTCGCAAAGGGTTCTCATTCCAGCTGTGCAAGAAGAGCCAATCCCTTTGGAAAACAGGCTGCAGAGGGCCAGCTGAGCCTTTTTCCTGGGAAACTTCCCAGGGTGGAGATGGGGCATAGCTAAGGATGCTAAATCTGTCTCTTTAAATGCATATGCTCCACGTTGGTATCTCATTTATTCTTCACAAAAAGATTGGCAAGGTCCTAAAACATCTCCTCATGTGAAGAAGCACTGCCTCTAGAGAATATCAACGCTATTGCAATTGCCTTTGCTGTCTCCATACACCACCCACTATCTGGCAAGCCGGGAATAGCTAAGCATCTGTTTTCCAAATAGGT
This sequence comes from Rhea americana, assembly GCF_003343005.1. NCBI lineage: Eukaryota > Metazoa > Chordata > Aves > Rheiformes > Rheidae > Rhea > Rhea americana. Next base: position 745,269 of record NW_028185794.1, on the reverse strand, counting down.
ATCACTGCCTGGATCTTGTGACTTTGACTGGCCTGCCAACTCACCAGCAGATGATGCTGGTGAAGACCCTCCAACTAGAGCCCAACTGCTACCCTAGGTGGCTATATCAGTCTTGATTTCCCCAGCAGTCTTGCTGGAATAAAATTATACCCACAAGTATTAGGAAATTTAGTTAATACAGCAGTAGGAGATACAAGTCTGTCAAATTCACTGACTGGAGTTCTTACAACCCAGTTTTGCCCTATATTACACATATGCACCTAAATGTGTATCTGCATGCGTTTTCTGTTCCCACTCTTTAGGAGAGACTATGAGCTATTTAAGTACTTACTGAAAAGCTGCTCCATGGTAAGACTATTTCTGGTATGCATCTTTACAACCAAAAGGAAATACGAAGTACAACTAAGCTTTGCAGTCTCATGCCACTTGGTTTACTCAAAAACRGGACTATAAATTGGTTTTCCACTGAACAAGGAACACTCAAAGCCACAGAAAAGCGGGCTGCTCAGCTGCAGGAGCCACAGCTTCAGGAGTCTAATGCCAGGCCAGCGTCGTTCAAACTTCTGCATTTGTGGCCTCGGTTTTCCCTTTGAGACTGTGCTATAGCAGACCACAGGTTGAAAACCAGTGAGCCAAACTGAAATAATAGTTGACTGGCACTACTCAACCGCAGGCATTCACTCACCATATTTAATATTTCCTGTTTTCATGTAGTTCACTTTGAACACAAACACAAATCAAAGCTATCACTTTCAGCTTGCTTTCCTTAGGCAAAAAGAGACTTCTGTAATGCTGCCCACAGAACTGTTAGTTTTCTCAACTAATTTCAACCAAATTTGACCAAGGTACAGACTTCAAATTCACACAAGTCCTGTGAAGGTCAGTTGGCCCAGAAGACTCCCATGCTAGTATTGTGGCTGAAGCAAGCTCAGCTCCCACCACCTTGAGAGGTTTCAGTCTATGAGCACCCTGGTAGCACCGAAGCAGCACAACCAGGAGGACTGCGGGAGGGCATTATGCTTGCATGTCCTGGGGACCAGGGAAGGAGAGAGATGTTTTGAGGGGTGTCTGAGCAGAGGGAGGGAGTTGGGTAGGAATCAGGGCAAGAAGCAGTAAGRATACAAATCTCTGAAAAATCTAGACTTTGCTGAATTCGCTACTCAAGGAGCAAGTTCGCTTCGAGCATAATTCGWCCTTTCCTTCCTAAGAARGAATTTCCCCTCAAATCCGATGGAAGAAGATTCTCTCTCAAACCAACAGACGCCCTTGAATGATCTCCAGAGGTCCCTTCCAACCTCAACCATTCTGTGATTCTGTGAACCTTGCACTGTAGGAACCCAACTGCGCAGCTAAACCAGGACTGACATAAACACAAGTCGTCACCGTGGAGCTGCCTGGCAGAGCCTTGCCAGCTCTGATACTCACCAGCTGGATGGCTATCATTAATACCGTCTTCAAAGTGAACGTCCTGTCGCAGAGGTCAAATAAATCTTCCAAGCTCGGACCAAGCAGTTCTAGTACCATGGCATTGTACTTTCCACACGGTCCAAAGTAATACACCTGGGGAAGGCCTTCAGCTGGAAGAACAYGAAAAAAATTGAAATCAGTCAGCAGAACAACATTAATACCTTTCCTCCTGGGTGCAGATCCTGTGCAGCACCTTAATTTTCACCTCTCAAGTGTCCTTTCTGTTCGATCTTGCACGGCCAACAACTTGTTATTAAGCACAACCTTACACAAAGTTTATGCGTAAATCATCACAAGAGAGGAAGTTCTCCTTCAAAAGAGAGCAAAGATTTACACTGTGATCCATCTCCAAGCAAAAATAAGCAATCACAAGTGTTACGCGTATCTGTAAAACACTGCTAAATCACATATAAGACTCTTGACACACAACAGGGACAAGTCAGAGCCCCCCCTCCCTCACCCAACAGCTTAGGAAYATATTCTCAGCAAGAGCATGCAATATTTAATCTCAGCTGACAGCGTCTTTTGGTGTCTATTAACTTCTGAGAGACGCCAAAAAAGGGGGGAAAAACCAGCCTCCGAGTCTGACCACCTACTGGATTGATCAGTGCTGCCCAGCACTGCTTGGACTAGTTCTTGGTAGTTAAAAAGGAAAAGCGGCTCAGTCACTACAGGGGAGAATTCAGCGCAAGGCTGACGGCAAATATTTCTAACCRGCACCTAGTAGAGGCACTCAGCATCCTGCTAGTGCTAGCAAGCTGTGGGAAAGACTTTATCTGCATTGCAACGTACTTTCAGTCTACKTCTCATAAGCAAAACCCAACGGAAGGATTTTCATTTTGAAACACAGGGTTTTATGTTGCGTCAGAGAGACGCCTTCGCTTTGACTACACGAAGGTACAATGTCCCGCTACTCAATGTAATAACTAGCTATGGGGTGCTCTACCTCGCGCAAAGCCTGTTTGCACACAAGCAAGTCACGTAGAGGTCCATAAATTATGTAGTATGCRGACTGAAAGGCGAGTGATTATAAACATTATGGTACATTTTAAGTAAATGCATGCAAACATTTATTTAAATAAGGGAGCAACGCTAAAGGTAGCAAAAAATGTTCCAAGCTCTCAAACACCAGAATTAAATTCTTTGCGTCACTCTACTTTTTCATACCGGTGTCGTGACGTGCTCGTGCAGCCTGGCCCAACGTGGGCAAAGGTAGCGAAACCAGAAACGCTAGTGYCTAGAGCGGGTCGGAAACGTCACAGCTTTAAGCCCTGCTTTAGCTTCGGGGAAGCCGTGTTAATCCGCCTGCCGGCACTCAGCAACTTGCCAACGCTGCAATAAATGCTGCACGGAGATTACCAAYGCTTAAACGTTACAGAAGGTATAGTCGTATAAATTACTCCAAAAGGCCAAACTACAGCTTGACAAAGATTATCCTAGGATGGGTTTAATCTTGTTAAGTCACGTGCTTGGGGAATTGTAGTAAGCATCAGCGGGCAGGATACCTTAATGAGGTATTACGGAGTACCACGGGAATTCCCAGCTTAACCAAAAAAAAGGCAGCCACAAGGGCAGAGCCCCAAAACAGAGAGATTTTAAAGATTTTTCCTAATACCCAGCTCATCACCTCTATTGAACAGAGACTAATGGAATATTCTATAAAAAGTTTAAAAATGAGATCGTTATAAATTCAAGATATAGACGCAGTGACTACTTGTATCRTGATTTCTACTTGAAAAGTGCAAATCAGGAAGGAAATCACTCAAGGTAGGAGTGTGCCAATTAATGGATGCTGGAGAATAAAACTTCAGACAGGCTCTTACGGAAGGCRAAGAATACCAGAGCGAGGGAAAAGGGGTGAAGTTATAACCTTCCTCAATAAAGAGAGATCCTTGCAATTATAATTATATTCCTACTGGACATAAGGACCAGGAAGATAAACTACAGCAAGATGGAAAAGACTGGGATTTCATATTGGAAAGGGAGCAACACAGCTATTTAGYGCTCTCTAAGGTTGCTAACCCCTTGAGTTTGCTTTAGCATCAACTCAGAGCATTTCRGGCAAGAGCTTGGAGTACCCTTCTCAGCTCTCACGGCAGGATGAAACCTCAGAAAGGCTCCGCTCTAGACAGGAGCCACTGCAAGGTAAAGCTGTAGCTAAGAAGGTTAAAAAAAAAAACTCAGGCAACCTGGATCCAAATGGGCATCGCGTTTCCCGCAAAGCTGCATTGAGTCAGCTCGGCAGCCGACCCCTGCAGTCGCCGCTAACGCGGGATTTGTCTCAACGCATCCCATCTCCTCCCCAACTCCAGGCAAAACCTTACCGYCGCCTTCGGGGGAGCTGAGCAACAGTGCGGAAAGGGCACCTCGGTCTGCCAGGGAGAGGGAGGAGAGTCAGCAAGGTGCTGCGGTCAGCGGAGATGCCTCCTCACCGGTGAAAACATCAAGCAAGGTACCTCYGGCAGCATTACAGAGCCCCCCACCAGCTCCCGACCGGCAGACCACAGAAAGTTAGAAGGGACACAAGGTAAACACATCCTCGCTTGCTCAAACACAAGTCAACGTTGGGTACCTTTTTAGGAAGTGGCGCAGCTCGAAACTGAAGCTTGATGCAGATATTAAGGGTGCCTGCTGCCAGCAGGGTGCAAGCAGGCAGATCAGGCTAGATGATCTGGGTGGTCCTCTGGGAACTTAAGATACAGGCATTTCAGAACCAATTCTTTTTATGAACCGTGCATAAAGTAAGAAGAGACAGCTTAGGGGATTTTAYAGAAAATTTCATTTATGCTCAGCTGCATAATTCAGGACGTAGCTTGGCTCCATTTCAGCAGCAAGCAATGTGTGCTGGTCCCACTGAGTCCACCTCCATGGTGAACGACYCAAACTTCACAAATGTCACGAGTAGATTTGTAAACCCTTAGAGGAACGCTTCCAACCAAGTAAGTTGTTTGAGGAAAAGGTATCCTCTGTCCGAGTAGTCAAATTTGAGGGTTTTAATGCAAAGCAGGTTTGTTGGCAGATATTGATACGGTTAAATGAAGCCACTGTCCTGTGAAGGCATTTTTTTTTTTAGATGAGCAGTTCTGGATTCAAAGTGCATAGGATGAAAAGCCATGGGCAGAGCCGAGTCTCATCTTGAGGACGTAAAGGTACAACTCGATGCTTTAAACACAAACCATGAGCAGTTCAGCATGAGCAATGAGTGGAATAACATCTAAAYGAGGAATCCCTCTGCGGCTTTAAACACAAAATCAAAACATTAAGGCAAGAAAGGCAACGTGTGACACGTGCAGATTCTCCTTTGGAGAAGAAGTAGCCTATTACAGCTGGAGTTACTGCAAGTAGAAATCACCTGCACTTGCCTAACTGCTTCAGTCATGCTGTTGAGCAGTTTGGCTCAACCATATATGAAAAGCCCTGCTCTACCTGCTCTGGTGAAAAGTTTGTCAATCCAACAAATGCACAGCGATCACTGAACTGGAATCTACAGGCAAATTCTGCTATTTCAGCAGTGCAATGCGCTGGAAAAAATCAAGCTGAGCCTAGTGAAAACCCAGCATAGCATTTCAGAGATGAAAGCGCTGTAGCTGGAACGAGCGCAGCATCAGACATCAAAGCCCAGAACTCAGACTTCGCTACCACCACGTTCCCATACAGCCACGCGACTTGGGCCTGCCAAGATGCTAAAAATCCAGTGCTCCTGCAGACTGCCACCAAAAGGGTCCATCTCATCCTCACCCCACCCTCACCCATCCCACTGCTGCTCCACGCTCTCGTGGTCAAGCAGTAAGTTGGATCAGGTGACTAATCCAGAAAAGCGAGAGCCAGACCCAATACAAGCAAGGGAAGAATAACTAAGAACAAGTCCACCCCTCTTGGAGAGCCCTTCATTTGAACTGGATTAACACCAGGGAACTACACCTTTCAGCAAATTTCCATCCCAAGAGGAAGTGTCCAGGCTGATTCAAGATGTGCTGTCTTGCTACCATGTTTATTTTTGCGGCATGAGTAACAGCTTTAATACCTTGTCAGACATCAGCATATTCCAACAAGCCACGTTAGCCCAGGCATCAGATGTACAGGTCATACGGGCAGTGCAGAACCATTTCCAGGACCAGTCRTGAAAAGGCGAATGGCAGAGGGAGATGCCAATCAGAGGCTACGCTCAAGGGAAATCTTCGATTTTGTGGCATCCGCTCCATAATGGAAGGCGCTGAAAGCGGAAACCATCTGCTTTGGCAGAGAATATACGCCGATGCTGTCAGAGACTATGAATAAACCTGGTGCAATAGTGAGCAGCCCAAAATACACCCAAGAAGAGATGAGGTGGCAAGGACAGGAAGCTATACGTGACACCTACAGCAGTGGAGGCACAAACGCTGAATCTTCATACATCAAATCTACAGGAGACCGTCACGTTTTGTAAGAAACCAAACAACACTATTAGCTTCTTCATCACCAGTTTTTGCTCCTGTAGGACACCGGTCTGCACCGCCCTTAGATGTAGCATTTCCAAATAAAGAGGAGCTGATGTCTTCAATGTGTTCAAGAACAAAAAATATAGTTTGTTTTACTCAGATTTCATAATGTCTCTTGATGCAGGCTTCAAAGCTGAGAACGCAGCTATTGCAGTGGGAGACACTTTTAAGAAATCCCAAATTAGATACCCGAAGATGGAGGGAGGGGAAAGCAATCCAACATCAAATAAATGCTTGATGCTTGATGCAGGAACATGCTCTCCAAGAGTGGCAAGAAGTACTCTTCATAAAAATGCATCGCAAGAAGACACCACAGCCCCCTCGCAGCATTAGTGCGCCAAAAACATTCTCCGAGATTTTAAAGCAACACTGATGAATAGCATGCAGATTGTCACAAAATCCTCATTTAGAGCAGAAAGGTTTATTTTTACAAGTCACAGAACCACAAAATTACACGATAAATAGCATAAATAGCAACTGAATAAGTGCTGAATATTTATAGCTAAAATTAAACATGTTTCAAACAAATTAAACAAAATTGCTTTAGAGTAGTCAAACCATTTAAGCTGATTACACTAATGAGGATATACCCTTCTCTTAATTTTCAAATCAGAACAAAATCCTAGCTGAAACAGAAGCTTTGCTATCGACATCAACTGGGCCGAGACTTCATCTTTTAACCTCTTAAAACCTGCCTTGAGATACCAGGTTTAAACCTATACCAATATACTAGCTAACAGCTTACATTTACGAGCCATGTTCMACAGGCGAAAGGCTCATTCTGACTATGAATGCGTCTACCATAAAAACAGCATGATGGGAGAAAAATTAAGATAGCTTTAATACTTGGAATAAAGTCTTCCTGAAGGTCATTTCAATATTTGACTAACAGGTTTCTGAGATGGTTTATTTTGAAATAAGACTGCAAAAGCTTTTTAYTATAGCCCTTCAGTAGGACTGCTCTGGTTTCAGGACCAACACAAAGCTTTGTGGGGAGAGGGAATAATAATGAATAAAAAAAAAATCATTCCCCCAAGACAGTAGCAGGTAGTTTGCCATGGCCACGACATTTTGATAAAAATTTTGGAAACCACTAAAAACTTGCAGCAGAATACTTGGTGACGTTGCACTGATTTAATGCCCACCATAGGCGAAAAGGGCTCCTCGCTGCAGCTCTACACTCCTTGCAATCCCTTGGCACGGCCTTCAGGACTCTCACGATTGCAGGAGATGGATCTCCTTCTCCAGAGATATTCAAAATCCACCTGGATGCAATCCTGTGCAACGTGCTCTAGGTGACCCTGCTTGAGCATGGGCGTTGGACTAGATGATCTCCAAAGGTCCCTTCCTCTTCTGTGATCCGTGATCTTGGGGATGGAGGTGAAAACCACCCTCCCTTCCCCGTACAATTTTCAAGGCCTGAGAATAAGACTATAAGCCTCAAATCAATCAGCCAGCCACACAAAGACATGGTTATCAAGTAAAAGCAATATTTAATCTTCCTTGATTTAAATAACGAGCAAGAGACATCAAAGGCTCCTCACAAACTGTAATTCCCTTCTAGTTCTTCACCTTCTCCCATTACGGTTTCTCAGTAAAATGGGCCGCATGTTCTTCATAGCTCGCTCTTCAAGTTCAATAATTAAATCGTAACCAAACCAAGAGCAGGCCCCCTTTTAACTTGACCCACTGCAGTGGAGAATACTTAACAGTAAGGATGGAAAGGGACTCAAGTCCTGGGAGTCCAGGCAAAGAAAGTCAACATATTGTTCCAAAAATAGGGTATTTTGCATTGAGCACTATTGTATTTAGTTTCAGCTTAAGGGGTTGCAGTGTATGAAGGTTTTGGTTGTGCTGCTCACCAGACGGAAGGCTGGGGTAGCCTAGATTTAGCCTAAGATGAGCAAGTGCGGCAAGAGTCTCCCAGAATACAGGACGTAGCCCGATGACTTCTCTTACAGACAGATTTTAATACATGTCCTAAAGCTGCTGCCTGTCGTGCCATTGGTTGCTTARCATGGTTTCTTTGCAGGAAGGTCACCAAGTTTTAACAGGTTATTAGTGCTGCCACTCCCGCAGCACCGTCGGGACACGTCACCACTCGGTGCTCCTTCAAGAGCCAGGCTGGAGGAGTAGGATGGTTTGCTAGTAAAACCTTTCATTAACAGGTGACGGGGATGCAAAAGAACTTAGACAAAATGTCCGGGGACCAGGAYGACCCTGTCACCTGTAAAGCCGCCACCAGTGGGATCATGAAGAGCATCTTCAGCTCAATGAGGAGGCTGGTGTTACTCTTTGGAACAGTGCTTGGCATGCCAGTTGCCCCCGGGCACTTACTGCAAGCCCAATCAAGAGCTCTTAATCTGTTCAGGAAAGTTAACACCTGCAAACGTAAGTGTTTTAATTACAATTCTCACTTTAACAAGATCCTTCACTCTCTTTAGCTACAACATTAACCAGAGGAGTCTGGGGCAGGACAGAGATTCTGGATGACCTAGAGTACTTTTGCAAAAGTCCCATCTTGTTTGCTCTAGGAAAACACGTAGCAGCTGAGGTGCAAAGTAAAACCACCATAAAAATGCCATTTGTGACTCTGGCACCGACTCAGGTGCAGCTATGCTGCAGGCAGCACGAAGAGATGAGGGCAGAGGGCCTGTCGCAATCTCATTAACCACCGTAAGGTTTGGCAAAATTTGAACTGGCGTCAGATTGACGAAACACCCCCRAAATAGAAAGCCAGTGCGCCACAAAAAGCCACCGTGCAGAAGCGGGGCTGAGCAGAGGGCAGAGCACAGCTGCGGCTCAGCGGCAAATGCAATCCGAGGGTGACCGGTTCTGCCGCAGCTCCTCTCCTGCTGCTTTGAGGGACATCTCGGAGGTGACCAACCTGCTCGGTGATCACGAGCGTCCGCAGCCTGCCTCATTACCCTAAAGCTCCCGGATACTTTCCTTGCTCTCCTGCACTTCAGTACCCTGGTTCGACAGCTCCTGATTTACCCTTAGATCTTTCCCACTCAAGAAAATATCCTCTGGATGGGTGAAGAACAACAGGCCTGTCCGAAAACCTTCTCCTCCCGCAGCCAGCGACGGTGCCTGGGAAGCAGCTGGCTTCCCCCACCGCCCACTGCCTTTGGTTCCTCGGGGAAAAGGGGCACTCGGCGGAGCACCGCTTGCCCCGTCCTCTGTCACCCACTGATCGCAGAAGACCCTCGCTGCGGGGCTGCGAAGGGAAGGGACGGCACGCGGCACCCAGCGGTGCGGCAGTTGCACGCAAGCCGGGTGCCCCCAGCGGACAGCACCGCTCTCACCTCCTAGACGCTCACAAGAAAAAAGTGGCTTGCACGAAGGCTTTCCAAGGACTCCAGCTGCACTTCAGAAAACCAGCGTATTTTGTGCATCTTCTCGGGAAGCACAGGCTACACTGAAAGCCTGCCGCGTTTCAAGTAGCTTGTTAGTATTTGAATCTACCAAAAAGGTGTGGGAAAAGGAACAGAAGAAAAACAGACAGGGGAAGGACAGAAGGAAGAACATATTTGTTCTCGCTGCTGGTAAAGAGCCAAACAATTTGATTTGACTTCAGCTACAGAAAAACAATTTTCCCAAGTATTGTGTTATTCAAATGAGGTGGCATTTCATTTTCCTTGAGTTGTACAAGCTGGTTTCCTGATACCACAATTAGACTCCAATAAATAACTCCATGCACACAAAGAAAGAAGCGGTTTTAGAGAGGGTACCAAGAGGACGTTCACATTTTTATTGATAAAATAAAAATTAAATTCAGCTGAACGGTTAAAAAAATTAAAAAAAAACATAAAATGAAAGCTTTTTGCTCCATCTCTGGCTATTGCACAGAGCCGCAAGCGCTCACCTTTCCAAGTATCCCAGCAATTCAAAGCCAGTCGCGTTGACGACCCGGCTAAACAAACCACGCGATTGCTTCCAACAGATACAATTTACAGCAAGCATTAGCTCTGCTCAGACCAACGCTATCAGCACGGTGTTAGATGACTAAAGCACACCAGCACTTTATCTGGCCAAAAGATAGGGGGAAGAACTAGAGCTAGTTAGAAAGCTGAGCTGCAGGAAAATTTACCCAGAAGCACCTTTTTTTTTTTTTTCCCAAAAAAAAAAAAACTGTAGCAGGTAAACTGCAGTCAAGTGAAAATTCTATTTCATTTTCTAAGAGAGAATAATAATAATAATAAAAAAAACAGAAACGCAAAACAGTCATCTGCCTTTTTGGCCAGGTAGAGGAGGGAGCTGGAGGCTGAAATCCGTATTTTCCCTGTAATGTSAAGAGAAAATTTCCCTGAAAGGCTCCAAAGGACTATTGGATTTTAGGCATTTTTTTTGCCTGTTCCAGCGATGGTGGCAGCTGGCGTATCAGACAACAGCTTAACAGGAAGATCAAAACATTATATAATTTTAGAATAGATATTTTAAACTATTCCAAAAAAAAAAAGCTTTAATTATCTACCTTTTCCCACGCGCTTGGGAAACAGGGATGAGAGTGGAAGAAAATACCAAAAGGCCTAACTTTGTGTAATTATTCCTCTGCCCTCCAGCTCCAGTCTGCTTTGCTTTTAAGGTTTCTCTGTGCACGCAATGGAGACGGCGTCTTTGCTGGAAGGCAGCAACAAGGGAGGTGCTGCAGGTTTTGAACTATTTGCAGGTTAAAGTCAAGGGTTACGGTAACCTACGGAAGATGACGGACTTTGCATAAAAGCTTTTATGCAATTAAAATACAGCCAAGGAGTCGTCTTTCYGGGCCGGCTCCCACGCAGCGGGGCTGGTTTGCTTTACGGAGCACGAGCGTTCAACGCTCAGAGTCACCTCCAAAGCCTCACGAAGGAGATACGAAGCACCAACGCCGGGCGGCTGCACAACGGCGCTTAAAACCAACGCAGCCTTTCCATCGCCTCTCGGACGTGACCGACCCGCTGTCGTTGCAAGCCCGAGCCCATCGAACGAGCCAGCGGCTTAAACACCCTCAGTCCAGGGAGGATGAGAGATGCTAAGAAAGCAGCAGTAACAAGAGACTTCTGCTGAATCGCTCCTCCGCTGTCCAGAGGAACGCTTTGACTTGATCACACCAAACCCCAGGTGGCCACCGCTCTTAACTGGCTCATCCCCGTCTCCTCCTCTGCTGGATGCCAAGCTCTTACCGACTCCCTGCTTCCTTCCCAGCCACGCGCCAAGTCTACAGCAGAGTTAAGCGACGCTTTAAGCTTGCAGCACGCYGGCCAACTGCGAAACAGGGTGAAGCCGCCGCTGCCTCTTGCGACGATAACACGGAAGGAATTCGACAGCTTAAGTTTACAGCTCAGCCCCAACCCGTGTCAGCACACAAAATGATACGCTAACTCCAGATTTCATCTTTTTTGGTTTACCGCAGTAAGACAGCTGAGCACGAGCAGGTTAAGAACAGAGTTTTGAGGGAAAGACTATGCCACAAAATCTCAACAGCTGGAAAAATTRTTTTGTAGAAAGGCGAGGAAAGGGGTAAAGAACAGCAGCACAAACTGGTTATTGCATCCTCACTGCAGTTTTAATTACCCTCACCTTAATTGTCTACATCTACTTGACATAGACGTACCAATTCTGAAGGTTACCTATACATAAAGCATTTGGTATTTTCATTCCTTCGCTCAAACGGCTCAGTCGTACAAAGTCCACAAAACGTGGGCTGCTAACAAGCACAAGGAATTTCAGCTTGGAGTTTTTTAGCAAGCACCAAAAGCAGCCCAGAAAGAAACATCCTGTCCCCCCRTCCACGTTCAGCCGAATCATTACAGCAGTTGGGCAAGTGGTGCGTCTCGCTACCTGCTCTTATCAGATGTTGCCATCTACCAGGGCAACGCACGGAAGTCTACCGGACACTGTGGGTGAGTCTGACGACTACTGATTTATGACTGCCATCATGGGGCATGTCACACACCAAGGAAACTGTCTGCAGGAACGGGATTTTTCAGCTTCCCAGCATGCTGCCTTTGCCCTCCACGAGCTGCACAGGGCAGGTGGCTTTTGATTTGCAGCTACTGCAATGAATGCCGGAAGAGTAAGTTATGCATGAGGACTTTTCAAAATATAAAAAGGAAACTGCCCTAATCTCATATTCAAATATTAATGGCCTTGCTTTAAAAGCATCTGAGATGGCTTCCAATTGACAAAGCTTAAATTTAGCCAAAGGAAGTCAAAACTCCTGATGTTAAGAGATGCTGAACTGTGCATGTTCGGCAAGCCCTTCTTAACAAGGGAACCGCCACATTGGAAACCAAATATTTTTAGATAGCAAAATATCATTCCTCCGGGATCAACAGCAAGCCAACTTTGAAAGCGGGCAGGCTTTTAGCCGGCATGTTACAGTACTCCACTATATTTTATTTTGCAATTCAAATGCTCTGAAGTCAAAGTTCCCGCAAGTTCAAATTTCCTTGCACTACCTTAACTTTATAAAGGACAAATACAAAAGCTTGGAGCTGTTRAATCACCACCCACCCTTCCAGGATGCAGCTAACTCTGCTGGGGATCTCTGTGCATGTTGCACTTGAAGCTGATTAAAAAAAGAAAAACAAACAAACCACCAAGCAATTTTCARCTGACTACACCTTACTTATTTCTTGAGGAGATTTCTCAAACCTATCTCCAATGGTAAGTTTCTTGGCAACCGCTTGCAAGATTTGAGAATGATCGTAGAAGAGTTTTTCCCTTGCCATTATAAAACTAACCCAATAGCTTAACAGAAGTGCTAGGGGTCTGTCCCAGGCATTTGAAGTAGGGAACCCTTAAACGCACAGCTGTGACCCAAAAGAGGCAAGTTGCTTCTGGTACAAAGGGAAGTCAGTTGTGTGTTACTACTGTGCTCAGGAACAAGTTATTGATTAAGCTCTTACAGCAAGTGGACGCTGATATTCTTCAATAATTCCAAATACTTAAAGGAAGAGGCTGTAGCACCCATCTGGAGTTCTGAACCGTAACAGATATGAACAAACTCTTCCATACAGTGAAGCAGGACGCAACTTAGCCAGCATAAACCTACTTTATTGCGTGGAGAGGCAAGCCCCAGCACCTCCCTCGGGCCCCAGACCGGCACCTTTCTGCTGGGACGATCTTTCCTTGTCTCAGTTCCCTGATCGTCACCCAGCATTAAGGATGCTCAGCTTCCGTCCGTTCAAAGAAGGTGGCAAAGACGAATGGGATTTCTGAAGATTAAAGCAGCCACAGCAACGGCTAACATATACGTTTGTGGTGCTTAATTAAATAGGGCTGTAGACCTCTTGCATTAACCCTCAAGTTACTCTAACTCCCTTGGGGAAAAGCGCTGCACAAAGGGAGCTCCCCATGAAATAGCTGCTATTTGACAGCACGCTCCATGTAACTTGTTTACATCCACATATAACAAGTCTTATTAAAATGATCCCAACCTAATTGCTACTAAGTGACAGTGTTGTGCAACCTGCACGGAAGGAATTCTTCCATAAGGGATACTGGCACATACACAGCATGCAGGAGGTCACGGATGAAAGGAAGATCTGAACACAGAACGAGAAGTGCGCTAAACAGGCAATCCTGAAGAGCTAACTTAATACATAGTATGGAATGCAGACAGCTACACTGAAAAATATACATGCAAATATTGACTAGACTATGGAAAAGGCTGTTATTTATACCACCTTCGTTTTTCTTGGTCCTACTCCCTCACAAGTAAACAGACTGCTTCACTCCTGCGAGTTGTGCAACAGAAAAAGGTCCAAAAGTAAACACACAGACTCTATACTTCATTAGAGGTGAACTTGTTTACACAGCAAAAATTAAAACAGAACTACAGAACCCTTCGAAATCATATATGTAACGACATATCCCTCCCTGATTCAGTATACGCTGCTTGGCTTGTGTGCTATGACTAACGTACTGCGTGGGCTGGAGATGTTCTTGCTCTCCTGGGCTTCTTCAGCACATCAGGCTCCTCTCCTAGTTATGAAGGCTGCGGTTTCSAACATGGCACCATGGAGGCTAATCACAGCTGACGTCCGATGGCCCCAATATTATCTACCCATGGCAGGGAAGAGCACCAGCATGAGCATCAATGACAGCGCAGAGAGGCTACGGGCTTCAGCTGAGCTGTCGCCTAAAGCTACGATGACACTGGGCTGCTATGAATCACATGAGCCAAGGTGGGATTGCGAGGGAGCGGCGGCAGGGGGAAGGTGTGACTCATCTGCCARCTGATTTTAAAAATAAGCTACTACTGAACCAAAAAAATTTTTCCAACAATATTTCTGTTGGATATTTTTTGCACCATTTTTTCCACAATATGTGCCTAGGCAGAAGCTGTCACTATGCGGGAACTTGATCATCATGTCAGCGCAGCCAAAAGAAACCTGAAAACAAGCAGTGCTCCATTTTACCTTCAAAACACAGAGCACACAGTGACGGCATGATGCACGACATGAGCAATTACAAAGSAGAGATGACAGATGCTTTGAAATACAGGAACAAAAATTTCATTCCTATATAGCTACTGGTTGCTACTGGAAAGGCAATACTTCCTCASACCACAGTGAATTATTTATTTGCACGGAAGCACAACATAAAAAGCAGTTTCTTGGCTGCGTGGAAGTGTTTTTCAACCAAGACCACCTCCTTYGGGAGAGGATCTAGACCAAGAATCTATATACTATAGACTATAACCATCCTCCCTGTTCTCAAGAAAAGGCTTTGGGGGACAAACATACATCACTTTGGGGAGCAAAATAGTTAAAGCATTGTAAATATACATCCCCACAGCAAACCAYGTTTGCTTCAACTCCTCAGCAAAGCAACGCTTATAGTAAGAACCACTATTTATTTTTCCAGCCAGCACTATGACAGGGATAAAAAGSTTTTAAAAAACAACAGTTGTCTTCAGGTCTCAACATTTGGTCTCCATTTCAGTTGGGGGATGCTGCAGAGGCAGATGGGCAAAATCTGTTGGATCTGACAGCAGTAGGACTGGGAGAAACATCATGCAACTGCAGCATGCAGCAATCCTTCTGCAACATACTTTTTCCATGCAATCAGCCCCAGCCTTGCGGGTCCTGCTGCAGGTCCAGGAGAAAGGGACCAGCTCCCTGGCCCCAACAGCTTCGGCATGTGTCCTCTCCAAGCAGTGCAGTAGCTTTCTAGAAGCKTTTCCAAACAGTGCCTTCAAGTTCCCTTCGGCAAAATTATGTCAAACACTTAATGGATTTAATACATTTTTATGGCACTGAGTAAGACTACAGCAGTTCCCACCTCCATTTGATCTTCAATTCCACCTAAAGTAATGGCTGGTGTTC
Source organism: Rhea americana (assembly GCF_003343005.1). NCBI lineage: Eukaryota > Metazoa > Chordata > Aves > Rheiformes > Rheidae > Rhea > Rhea americana. The sequence continues at coordinate 730,007 of NW_028185794.1, read as the reverse complement.
AAAAGGTGTCCTATGAATTCTCCATATTCACCATATTGGCTCATTAGCTCCAGTAACCTAGCTACAGCAGGAGATTAAGCAAACAGTCTCTTAAAGCTTAAGAGGCATCACAAATTGTAACACACTGGTTTTCCCCTAGAGCTCAGGGCAGTTTGATCCACCTGTCTCACAACAGGTTTGAGCAGCACAGCTCGCGTGCTCATCACCAAATCACGACAGTTAATAAAAAGGAGAGTCCAGTATCCCCACATGCACCTCGATCTGTCTGCTTGGAAACACCATCGTATGCAAAGGACTTGTAGGAGCTGCAGGAGATGAATGCAGCTGCTGCTGCGGTACATTAGCAGACTGCAGCCAAAAGCCAAATGATGGGACAGGCACAGATAAAAGCTTGGCCACGCACTCCTATATGCCTGTGTTACAGACAGGAAAGAGCAGCTTGAGCCAAAGGCAGCTGCTGAAGAGTGAAAAGCAGAGACTGGGGAATATGGGCACTATTTCCTGATCCAAGATGAGCCTCCAATAAGGAGGCTCTGGAAGAGATGTTCTGTGTCAAAGCTGTAGGAGAGTATAACCTGAAGGAGAGAATGTGGAATCAGCCTGAAAAAAAAGAAAGAAAAGAAAAAAAGAAAATYATTCCTGCTAAAGTCCCTAGGATTAGAGACAATAAGCAAAAAAGGTCCACAAGAAACTGCCAGCGTAACTGCTGTGTGTGTGGTGCCACAGCGTGCCACCTGCACAATCCCGGTTGTTGAATGTGACCCAACTAGCCTAGCAAGCTTCCAGAGTGATCCCAGAAGCTAAATTACTTGAGTCCCTCCAAACCAAGTAGGGGAAGCCCGGGACGTTGTTGGGTGAGCTGGGGACAGCCTGCGCAAAGCAAAAGCTTTGTCCTTCAGTATGCTGCCCAAGCCACACAACCATCTCAGGAGCTAGAACCTGTRTCTGTTTCTCTAACCATGGCCAAGCAACTCAGTTCTACCCCGCCAAAATCAGCCTCCCCACTCTTGATGCTCACAGGCAGACACTCCGTCAGCTGTGGTGGAGAYAGCGCTCCTCCACTTGTCCTCCTGTGGGCCATGTGGCGTGAGTATTTAAAAGCCTTTGTGAATGCTGAAAAAGCAGGCCTTTGCTCCGCTAACTTCATGGAGTACATGAGTTGCATGCTCAAGTGCCTGGTCCAACACTGCAAACATGCTGGAGACTTGAAYTGCTTCTGGCAGCCACAGGAGATACAACAGGATCCTGTTGAGCCAGCAGCAGAGCTTATTTCACCCTCCGAGTATGGAAGCAGCAGATTTAACTAGATGTGCAAAGCCTCAGAGCAAAGTGAAGCCCAGCAGCCGAGAAACCAGCCTGAGAGAGGAAAGGAACATCTGGAATAGCCTTGGAGAGAACTGTTTATAGAGCAGAACCTAATTTGTGGGAATATCCATCACACTTGGGCATAGGCGTGCTACTGCACATTCACCCTCAGGCAATTGCCGTTTGGCAAGAAAAAATTCAAGACGGGCATATGTAGATCCTGCCTCCACCAATAAAACTAGATCCAACAAATGGCCTAGACTGAATCCTGGGCGTCAGGCACATTTGTGCGTGTTCATATGGGCTTTACAGCAAAGGGCATTCATGAAGCACTTTAATATATGACACCAAGTTCTCACAGGATTGATGACAAGGAAACACAACTAGTTGACACAGGTTGTTGAAACCAGTCCAACTATTATGGTTGACAAACAGATCATATYCCAGACTACTTAAAGGAGTTCTAGTCCTTTCCTAAGAGACCATATGGATCTGCCATCAGGACTTTGACTCCRTGCCTATGGTTTGTTTTTTGTTTCATTGCCTACATTAAGGTAAAACAGTCATACACTATTTTAGGCTATTAAATATTTAATTCCACAGTGAGAGAGAAGAAACTGACAGATGGTCACTGCGCAGCAAGCCTCTGCCTCTTTTTTTGGAGGAGGGATATGTGTAAAAAAAAGTTAAAGGAATAATCACAACACCTTTATTTCTAATAGGAACCACAGAATGAACACACCATGCCAGAGGACAGGGCTGAGAAGAGAAAAAGATGCTCCTTAGGAGCAATTCCTAAGCAGCAGCTACCTTTGCATCCCCTTGAGTGAACCATGCCGTGAAACTGCCTTGCCAAGCAGTCTGTTGGATGGTCCACAGATGTGCCTGCAAGCTGGCGTCACTGCRTCTCACCTACGTGCCTGAGCACTCCCCGCTTTCCCTCTGCGTSTTCTCTCCCAATGCAGGAAAGAAAATCTAGAGGTAGGGTGGAACATGTGAACTGGCAAAACAAGCAAGGAGTTTTTTGGTTTTGCTTTTAAAAGCTTAATTTCCATCATGGCAGATGATAAAAAAAAACAAAAACCCATCCCTCCACTTGGAAGGGCAAAGCATAAAATTTTTGGAGAACTGTTACTTTCTCCCACTATAGGAAGCATCAAAATATCAGAGCTAGCACCTATTCCTGCAAAACTGCATCAGAAGTGTCCATCAGCTGGTTGCTCCTTAACCATAACTATCTTGGTTTGCTAATTAAAGAGCTATTGAATTGTTTTAGTAAGAATTACATTCATACAGCTCAGTTCCCTTTATCAARCTTTTCATTCCTCCAGTGTATATTGATCTAGCATGAAGTGTCTTGTAAGGTCCGTGAGAAAGACAAATCCAACCTTCTACTAAGCTAAACTGAAGATCACTGGTCAGCTTGGATGAGTCCCACGGCAGATAAAGAAGCTGGTGCTGATGGGAGATAACAGATGCAAATTCAGGGCCTTGTCAGAAAAATCTTTAGACACAGGTGCCGACAGAGCATCTGGCACTGGAAGCTAGTGTAGCTGTAAAGGGAAAAAAAAACAGCACAGTTGTGTGATCACTGCCTATTCCATTCACATGGAAACATCTAAAATGGAAGTTCATCTCAGGAATTAACTGTTGACAGAGCAATGCTACTCAACTACATCACGGAAAAGGCAAAACTAGACCAAGTAGCTTGAAAATAGACTAATTCCACTATTTTTTGACTACAGTAATAAGTGAAGCRGGCAGCCAATACACCTCCTTCAGATATTTAACACTGGAATTGTTCTAACATGTAGGCAGACACCCCAGGTTTTACACACAGTATAATGAAAAGGATGCAGCAGTAACAGACTACAAAGTCAGCATTACAAAGCTAGTTGTAAAGCTCTCCCCCAAAATATCGTATCTGATACCAGTGTSGTCAAGGACTCCATGTCGCCTTAACAAGACTAGATRGACTTCCGCAATAMGCAATAAACACAAATTGGTTTTAGTAAGGATCCACAATTTGGCAGTACATTGAGGTTGTGCTTCTCTGTTTTGTCCATATCTAACAAATCACGATCCAGCTTTTCAGTAGTCTTAACATTTGACTGCTCCTTGGAAAGGCCAACTGTCACAAAACAGTCACAAAACTTTCAGGCTTCTCAACATAAGCCCCAACTTCACACACTAACAAAGACATCCTACAAGAAGGTTCCCTTTTGATTCACAGTAAGCTGGTCCCTTCCAAACAATGTGTTCTTCTGATTACTACATAAGATTAATATACTTTTAAAATGTTTACTCTGAACATCCAGGGAAAAGGAAATTGCTATCAACATTCTACCTCTCTGAAATGTTTGTACACCAATGCATGCAGCATGGGGAATAAACAGGAGAAACTGGAGATCTGTATGTGGTTGAAAGGCCATGACCTCATTGCAATTAGAGACATGGTGGGACAGTTCACATTACTGGAATGTTGTCATGAACGGCTACATGCTTTTTAGGAAAGACAGGCCAGGAAGGCGAGGYGGTGAAGTTGCTCTTCACATGAGAGAGCAGCTGGAATGTATTAAGTTCTGGCTCTTCCTCCACCCCTAGGCAGTCAAGAGCTTACATGCAGGGATTAAAGGGCAGGCTAACAGGAAGAGGAAGTCAGTGAGGCTTTCTACAGACAGCTGGAAGTAACCTCATGATCACAGACTCATAGGTGAAGCCTGAAGTCACACAGGTTCTCATGGGGGACTTCAATCATCCTCTTATCTGCTGGAMAGATAACACAGCTAGGCACAAACAGTCCAGGAGGCTCCTGCACATCACTGATGATAACTTTTTGACACAGGTGGTGGAGGAGCCAACAAGGAAAGATGTCCTGCTGGACCTTGTACTAACAAACAAAGAAGAACTGGTTAGAGATGTGAAGACTGGGGGCAGCCTTGGTTGCAGTGACCATGAGATGGTGGAGTTCAGGATCCTGGAAGGAGGAAGCAGGRCAATAAGCAGGATCACAACCCTGGACTCCAGGAGAGCAAACTATGGCCTCTTCAGTGACCTACTTGGAAGAATCCCATGGGTTAGGGTCCTAGAAGGAAGGGGAGTCCAGGAGAGCTGGCATTCAAGCATCACTTCCTCCAAGCTCAAGAGCAGTGCATCCCAAGGAGAAAGAAGTCCAGCAAAGGAGGCAGGAGACCTGCATGGATGAACAGTTCCTGGCAAAACTCGAACAGGAAAAAGTACACAGACTACAGAAAAAGGGACAGGCCAAGTATGCAGGGATGTGACAATGAAGGCTAAGGCCCATTTGGGATTAAATGTGGCAAGGGATATCAAGGACAACAAGGAGGACGTCTTCATATACATCAGTAGCAAAAGGAAGACTGRGSAAAATGTGGGCCCACTACTGAATGGGGTGGGTGATGAAGGATGCAGAGAAGGYAGAATTACTGAATGCCTCCTTTGCTTCAGTCTTCACTGCTAAAGTCAGGCTTCAGGAATCCCRGAGACAAAGGAGAATGTCTGGAGAAAGGAAGACTTTCCCTTAGTTGAGGAGGATCAGGTTAGAGATCATTAAGGCAAATCTGATATCCACAAACCCACGGGCCCTGACAGAACGCATCCACAAGTGCTGAGGGAATTGGCAGATGTTGTTGCCAGGCTGCTCTCCATCATCTTTGAAAGGTCCTGGAGAACTGGAGAGGTGCCTGAGCACTGAAAGAAAGCCAGTGTCACTCCAGTCTTCAAAAAGGGCAAGGAGGACGACACAGGAAATTACAGGCCAGTCAGCCTCACCTCCATCCCTGRAAAGGTGATGCAACAGCTAGTCTTGCACGTCATCTCTAAACATCTGGAGGAAAAGAAGGTGATCAGGAGTATTCAGCATGGATTCACCAAGGGCAAAGCATGCTTAACCAATCTGATAGCTTCTATGATGGCATGACTGCCTGGGTAGATGAGGGGAGAGCAGTGGACATTGTGCACCTTGACTTCAGCAAGGCTTTTGACACTGTCTCCCCTAACATCCTCCTAGAGAAGCTCAGGAAGTGTGGGTTAGACAAGTGGACAGAGAGGTGGATTGAGAACTGGCTGAAAGGTACAGCTTCAAGGGTCATCATCAGCAATGCAGAATCCAGTTGGAAGCCTGTAGCTAGCAGTCTCCCCCACAGGTCAGGATTGGGTCCAGTCCTGTTCAACTACTTCATCCATGACCTGGAAGAAGGGACAGAGTGCCTCCTCAGCAAGTTTGCTGATGATACCAAGCTGGGAGGAGTGGCTGACACACCTGAGGGCTGTGCTGCCCTTCAGAGAGACCTGGACAGGCTGGAGAGTTGGGCAGAGAGGAACCTCATGAGGTTCAAAGGCAAGTGCAGGGTCTTGCACCTAGGGAGGAATAACCCTATGCACCTGGACAGACTGGGAGCTGACCTACTGGAAAGCAGCACTGCAGAGAAGGACCTGGGAGTCCTGGTAGACAACAAGGTGACTATGAGCCAGCAATGTGCYCCCGTAGCCAAGGTGGCCAACGGCATCCTGGGCTGCATTAGGAAGAGTGTTGCCAGCAAGTTGAGGGAGGTGATCCTGCCCCTCTACTCAGCCCTGGGGAGGCTTCATCAGGAGTACTGCGTCCCCAGTACAAGAGAGACGTGGAACTATTGCAGAGAGTCCAGTGTAGGGCTACAAAGACCATTAGAGGGCTGGAACATCTCTCTTACAAGGAAGGACTGCAAGAGCTGAGCTGGGCCTGTTTAGCCTGGAGAAGGCTGGGAGCGGATCGTATCAATGTCTATAAAAACCTTAAGGGAGGGTGTCAAGAGGATGGAGCTGAACTCTTTTCATTTGTCCCATGCAACAGAAGAAGGAGCAACAGGCACAAACTGAACCACAGTGGGTCTGTCTGAGCATGAGGAAGAACTTCTTCACTGTGAGGGTGACAGAGCACTGGACCAGGTTGCCCAGAGAGGTTGGAGTCTCCTTCTCTGGAGATTCTCAAAACCCACCTGGATGCAATCCTGTCTAACATGCTCTAGGTGACCTTGCTTGAGCAGGTYGGTTGGACTAGCTGATCTCCATAGACCCCTTCCAACCTCAACCATTCTATGATTTTTCTCATTAAAATATATATACATATATTTACAAAAGCTGCACATAAAAGCAGCTCATGACAACTTTGACTTCAGAGAGATACAGCTCACAGAGACCATCTGGTTATACAGTCAGCTGAACAAAACAGTTCCACTAACTCACTAACTAGAGAACTACTTTTTTTTTTTTTTTTTTTTTTTTTTTTTTTTTTTTTTTTTTTTTTTTTTGGTTAGCAGTGGGAGATTCACAGTCAGCCACGTTAGCTGGCAAGATTAATTGGCTGATTTATTGAACAGTATGTGACATGCAACACTACTGCTGTTTGTAACTGAGTCATGCACACCATGGGTCTGGACACATTCACTCCTAGCTTGGTGACTCTACAATAATTTAAAGTAACCAGACCTGCTTACGGGAAATTAAAGGCAGTCTGTTTCATTAAAATGAAAGGGGAGCCTGACATTAACCACACTGCAGAGAATGAACCCAACTATTTCTCCAAAGCTGGAGCATATTGAACCCCGATCTGTTCTTGCAGACAGCCTTTCCTCAACTCTCAACTTGACGTCTGCAGAGCACACTGAGACTTCCTGGCCCTGGCAGTCTGACTCCACCAAAACTTATTTTGTTATGTTTCCAAGTTTTGTGGAGAGACTAGAGATATGGCTCCCATTCTCCAGCCTAGCTTCTGGCCTCTTTCCAGGCATCTTAGCCAAACTGTAGCTCGAGAGCTTCTAATGGAAACAAACAGATTTTCAGAGTTGCGTTTGTGATGCCAGTGGGACCATATAGATTTAGAGATGAAAGTCACGTCCTTCATAAGGCCTCCAAACAGTCTCTTTACAAATACCGGCAAAGAGCTACAGATGACTATCAGCCCCGCACAGAATGAGGAGGGGAGAGATGYTGAAGACAAGGATCTCTATGTCTGACGGCAGCATATTCAAAAATATTCCCGTTGCCATGCACAAGATCTAACAAGGCAGAAACGCGACATGTGTGTGAATAGTGTTGTAGGACGAGGAATTCAGATTTATTAGGCAGAAGAACCACACAAGAAAATATTTAACCTAAACCAAGATAAAGCCAAGCTTCTAGTGCTCCATTAGTTTAAAAATTCCTCAGTAACACCTTTAGAGAGTGGTAGAGCACTGACAGCTGCAGAAAAAGCTGACTGGGATGACATATTCTCTAGGATATCCCAGAGACAGCAGGTATCAGCAAAACTCAAATAGGGAATGAAGAACAGAATTCAAGCGTCTCATTCACTCTGTGAACCTACATCCCTTTTATTTATTATAAAGATTTTAATAGAAATGCTACAAGTCTCAAAAACACAGGGACCTGGAATTAAATGAAGATATTAACCTATCAGAAATTTTGTGGGCAGTGGATAATCAGCAGGATGCTAACCCCAGAATAGAAAGCCCATAGAAATGAGCACCTTATTTTAGTGCAAAAAATGTCGCCATGTGTTAGAGAAAGCTTAGGATCAGGTCACATATGCATGTGACTTGTGCCAGCACAGCACAGGTCTTAAGCATCAAAGCTAAATGGGAAGAACATCACATTAGGGCTGACCAGCAGCCACCCAACAAGAACAGCAAGATTTGCATGCTTAAGGCAATCAAAAAGGCAGCAAGGACAGCAAATAAAATAATGAAAAACATCAGTTACCCCACAACTGGACAAGTATCATGCTACAGGTTAATGCACATGCTTCATAYTTTAAACTCTGTAAGCAACTGCTCCTTGGAGCAGCTGAGGCACCCTTACAGACAAGAACTCTTGACTGACTTCTGATATACCTAAAGCCCTGCTTCACAAAAAGATTCCCCAAAACAAAAAATGGCCCTTGTTTATGATTGTGACAGCTTACTTGTAGATCCCACATCCCATATTTTGCATTCTGTAAGGAGCAAAAAAGCCCAAACCAGAGTGCAATAGCATCTCTGAGGAAATGCTGCATGAAATTAAGGCAAACGTCTAGAGAAACTGATGGGAATGAGTGAAAAGTAAAA
>NW_028185794.1:717081-721139 GCF_003343005.1 Rhea americana | reverse complement strand
AATATCATGGATAACAAATCCAGACAGAGATGCAAGCTCAAGCCCTACATTAGAGAAATCAGAGAACTCACCAAGGGAAAAAAAAATAGAGTAATAATCACCATAGGCTTATCCTGCTATATTCTTCCCTCACATTTGCCATAGATTACTGTCACACCACATAGATTGGCTTTTGGACATGCTTATGACTTAGCAAATAGCAATGAAAACACAGCATTTCAGTATTTCATTACACAGGTCCTATGCTTCTTATAGCATTTCCTGTATTTTAAGGCTTCGAATCACCTTTCTGAAGTCTGTCATGCAATACCCAAACAGCTTTCAGTCCATTAAAAGTTCCCATGTTTTAAGAGCACATTTCTGTAGGTATTTCACACGTCTTTCAATCCTCACCAACACAATAATCAATTTACTAAAGAGATTTCCCAGGTCCACATAATTTAACATTAAGATGTTACTCCAACCAAATCTCTTCCAAAAGCCTGTATGGGACTAAAATTTACTAATTTGGACAAATTCTTGAAGTCAGAATTACATAACAAACACGACAGCATCATTCACTTTATTAAAGTCACATAAACTTAAGGTAGGCTTACATACCTGCGCTTCCAAGTTGTTTATAAAATCTGTACTCTAAATGGAGCTGTGGTGCACGTGATTTTATTGGTTCCTAAAGCAGGGGAAAAAAAGCTGGTTAAAATCAGTTTGACTAAAAAAAAAAAATCATATATAGTACTTGAAGTTTTATGACCACACTATGTTCAAAGTTTCAAGATGAACCAGTCTAGATGAAGAGTCAGGCAACAGAACCCACCGTTAGACAATATATGAATAAGTAGGACAAAAAGCAAAAAGATTTGCTCTGTATATTCTGGATGAGCTTATTTAGCATTTGCCAGAGGAGAAATAACTTCTTCATTCAAAAAACAACACTTGCTCTTGGAAGGGAAATTCAAGTATTGTTCAGCAAAGCTCCTGATCCTTGGAGAACAGCCCTGAACACGTGGTACATTTGTAGGAGGAAAGCCAAGATCGCATAAGACCAAGTTAAATGTTCACAGTTTGTGGCTTGTTGTTGCCCCAAGTATTTTTGGTGGTCACTAGCCTGTATTTCTGAAAGATGCTGAGTCAATCATTCTTGTTTTAAGTCAGGCCACGGTTGCAAAAACGTATAGTTTTGTTTRCAGCAAGCACTACAAAGCAGCTCGATAGCTGGTAGGGCCTCCCTCTCAGTAACAGGTGTCAGTCAAACATTTCAAAGCACATAAGACTATTTTTATAGACAGAATAAAAATGGATGAGCTACGTCTATCGTGCACCCACAACATTTCTCGATTGTCACTCATCCGCACTTTATACGCAAAACTTAATGCCTGCAGTCTATGAAGGTATTAACACACAGGATTACAAAGCTCCTGGAAGTACATAGTTAACAYGGAGAGGATTAAGAGACTCGAGTAATTATGTTTTCAATAACGCTGTGCACTTGGTAAGACAGTAATGCTGATTCAGCTATTGCTCACACATCTTTAAAAGGAAGTTAATACGGGCACCAATTTTTGTCCCTGGATATTGCCCATTTTTCTGGTATTTCAGAAAAGAAATGCTCCATGCTCAAAACTTCATTAAAAGTGTCATATTATGGCAACAAAATTAACCCTGAATTTCAAAAACATGCTAAATAGCTTTCTATTTGGAAACTAATCCACCACCTAGAAGTTTGCCTCTAAAGAAGCCACCTAAGATTAGCAAAAAATCACTTGGCGTTCCACATCCACACCAAAAAGTGACAGCAGGGGCATCCAAAGGACGTGCAACATAGACAGGAGTTTGAGCTGTCATCCCCAACATGCTGGAACAGCAATTCTGTCCACAACAAGGCTGTAGCTGATTCAACTGTCCTGTTGCATCCATGTCCACACTGAAGATTAGTGTTTCCAGTTGGCAAAAAATCCACATAAGACTTCCTTGTAAGTCAGAAGAAAGATAATGTACAGAGATTCAGACCATTCAACTTCCAGCCAAGCTGTTAATCATCAGCTCAAGTCATTTCCTCCGCTTTCCAGCAAGGGGAAAAACAAAAYAAAAACAAAACAAAAACCCACCACACCACTCAGGTTCCTTCTGAGTTTCTGAATACTTAAAAGGTTCAAAAGTCAGGGGTGTTAGGGACAACAAGAAGGGCTCCTTCAAATACATCAGGAGCAAGAGGAAGACTGGGGAAAATGTGGGTCCGYTACTGAATRGGGYGGGGGCCCTGGTGACAAGGGAGACAGAGAAGGYAGAATTACTGAAWGTCTTCTTTGCTTGTTGTCACTGCTAAGGGACAGCCCTCAAGAATCCCAGAGCCCAGAGGCAAGGGAGAAAGTCTGACTTTCCTTTCATTGAGGAGGATAGGATTGGAGATCATCTGGGCAAGCCTGACATCCACAAATCCATGGGCCCGGATGGGATGCATCCACAGGTACTGAGGGAGTTGGCAGATGTTGCTGCCAGGCTGCTCTCCATCACCTTTGAAAGGTCCTGGAGAACTGGAGAGGTGCCTGAGCACTGAAAGAAAGTCAATGTCACTCCAGTCTTCAAAAAGGGCAAGGAGGACGACACAGGAAATTACAGGCCAGTCAGCCTCACCTCCATCCCTGAAAAGGTGATGCAACAGCTAGTCTTGCACGTCATCTCTAAACATCTGGAGGAAAAGGAGGTGATCAGGAGTGTTCAGCATGGATTCACCAAGGGCAAAGCATGCTTAACCAATCTGATAGCTTCTGTGATGGCATGACTGCCTGGGTAGATGAGGGGAGAGCAGTGGAYRTTGTGCACCTTGACTTCAGCAAGGCTTTTGACACTGTCTCCCCTAACATCCTCCTAGAGAAGCTCAGGAAGTGTGGGTTAGACAAGTGGACAGAGAGGTGGATTGAGAACTGGCTGAAAGGTACAGCTTCAAGGGTCATCATCAGCAATGCAGAATCCAGTTGGAAGCCTGTAGCTAGCAGTCTCCCCCACGGGTCAGGACTGGGTCCAGTCCTGTTCAACTACTTCATCCATGACCTGGAAGAAGGGACAGAGTGCCTCCTCAGCAAGCTTCCTGATGATACCAAGCTGGGAGGAGTGGCTGACACACCTGAGGGCTGTGCTGCCCTTCAGAGAGACCTGGACAGGCTGGAGAGTTGGGCAGAGAGGAACCTCATGAGGTTCAACAAGGGCAAGTGCAGAGTCCTGCACCTAGGGAGAAGTAACCCTAGGCAGCAGTACAAGCTGGGGGCTGACCTGCTGGAGAGCAGCTCTGCAGAGAAGGACCTGGGAGTGCTGGTGGGTGACAGACTGACCAAGAGCCAGCAGTGTGCCCTTGTGGCCACGAAGGCCAATGGTCTCCTGGGGTGCATTAGGAAGAGTGTTGCGAGCAGGTTGAGGGAGGTGATCCTGCCCCTCTACTCAGCCCTGGGGAGGCTTCATCTCGAGTACTGCGTCCAGTTCTGGGCTCCCCAGTACAGGAGAGACATGGAGCTACTGGAAAGAGTCCAGCGTGGGGCTACAAAGATGGTCAGGGATCTGGAGCATCTGCCCTCTGAGGACCGGCTGCGAGAGCTGGGCCTTTGTAGCCTGAGGAAGAGAAGCCTGAGGGGGGATCTTATCAATGTGTGTAAGTATCTGAAGGGAGGGTGTCAAGCTGACGCGGACAAACTCTTTTCAGTTGTCCCATGCGACAAGAAAAGAGGCAACGGGCAAAAACTGAACCACAGGAAGTTCCGCCTGAACGTGAGGGGGAATTTCTTCACTGTGAGAGTGACGGAGCACTGGAACAGGTTTCCCAGAGAGGTTGTGGAGTCTCCTTCTCTGAAGCTATTCAAAGCCTGCCTGGATGCAACCCTGTCTAACATGCTCTAGGTGATCCTGCTTGAGCAGGGAGGCTGGACTAGATGACCTCCAGGGGTCCCTTCCAACCTTACCGATTCTATGATTCCGTGAGGCTAATCCTTTAAAAACAAGTGGCAAAAAGCACTCCAACTGTATTGAAGGCAAATAGAAAGCAATGCAATATCCAGTTTGCTATCCAAGTC
>NW_028185794.1:701645-711648 GCF_003343005.1 Rhea americana | reverse complement strand
TGATGGCATGACTGCCTGGGTAGATGAGGGGAGAGCAGTGGACGTTGTGTACCTTGACTTCAGCAAGGCTTCTGACACTGTCTCCCCTAACATCCTCCTAGAGAAGCTCAGGAAGTGTGGGTTAGACAAGTGGACTGTGAGGTGGATTGAGAACTGGCTGAAAGGCAGAGCTCAGAGGGTCGTCATCAGTGGTGCGGAGTCCAGTTGGAGGCCTGKGGCTAGTGGAGACCCTCAGGGATCAGTAGTGGGTGCCATCCTGTTCAACTACTTCATCCATGACCTGGAAGAAGGGATGAAGTGCCTCCTCAGCAAGTTTGACACACCCGAGGGCTGTGCTGCCATACAGAGAGACCTGGACAGGCTGGAGAGTTGGGTGGAGAGGAACCTCATGAGGTTCAACAAGGACAAGTGCAGAGTCCTGCACCTAGGGAGGAATAACCCTATGCACCTGGACAGGCTGGGGGCTGACCTGCTGGAAAGCAGCTCTGCAGAGAAGGACCTGGGAGTGCTGGTGGATGACAAGCTGGCCATGAGCCAGCAATGTGCCCTTGTGGCCAGGAAGGCCAATGGTGTCCTAGGGGGCATTAGGAAGAGTGTTGCCAGCAGGTCAGGGGGCATGATCCTGCCCCTCTACTCAGCCCTGGGGAGGCTTCATCTCGAGTACTGCGTCCAGTTCTGGGCTCCTCAGTACAGGAGAGACATGGAGCTACTGGAAAGAGTCCAGGAAGATGGTCAGGGATCTGGAGCATCTGCCCTCTGAGGACCGGCTGCGAGAGCTGGGCCTTTGTAGCCTGGGGAAGAGAAGCCTGAGGGGGGATCTTATCAATGTGTGTAAGTATCTGAAGGGAGAGTGTCAAGCTGACGCGGACAAACTCTTTTCAGGTGTCCCATGCGACAGGACAAGAGGCAATGGGCAAAAACTGAACCACAGGAAGTTCCGCCTGAACGTGAGGGAATTTCTTCACGAGAGTGACAGAGCACTGGAACAGGTTGCCCACAGAGGCTGTGGAGTCTCCTTCTCTGGAGCTATTCAAAGCCTGCCTGGATGCAATCCTGTCTAACATGCTCTAGGTGATCCTGCTTGAGCAGGGAGGCTGGACTACATGACCTCCAGGGGTCCCTTCCAACCTTACCGAATCTATGATTCTATGAGGCTAATCCTTTAAAAACAAGTGGCAAAAAGCACTCCAACTGTATTGAAGGCAAATAGAAAGCAATGCAATATCCAGTTTGCTATCCAAGTCACACATTTGAATTAATACAGACGTCAGTGCTGGCTTCAGGGAGAGTCTTCAGAAACCTCYACAGTAAAGGGACTTAGAGCAACAGAAACTCGGTCTATCCAGTGACTTCAAGCTGGTAGGAGGACTACTGTACCAGGACATGAAGTTGCTTGTGAGAAAGTAGGGGACAGTAAGCCATGCCCAAGCAGGTCTCCTGCACCAGGAAGTGCTGGAGAAGTGAGCTTGAGCTCTGTGTGCATGTCAGAGTTGTGGCAGTGTCTGGGAAAATGACACCGGAACAGATGGCCGTCCTATAAGGAAAGGGGCTTACCAATGCTGGCAGATGTTGCCTTTGTATCAAAAATAACTGAATTACTACTGCCTCATGGACAAAAACTACAGCTCAAACCAACAGGCACTGTGATGACCACTCTTCTGAAAGGGCATGCAGGAGGCRCGTGGTACAGCTTGGTGGCTCAGCTCCTGTGCTCAGATTACAGCTCGATTTCATACAGGGAAAAAAAAAAATCCTTACTACATGCAATGCATCATTAAAAACCTTCAGAAGATTAAGCTAGTAAATACGGCCACTGCATTTCAGAAGACAAATTCCTCCATGAAGCAGATCTCCTTAACCAAATAATCTTCAGCTGAAAGAAAGGAGCTACAAGCTACACAAGGCAGAGGCCACCTGGGATTCTGCACTGCCAGAGCAAAATGCAACACAACCGCAGAAATCCCTCGTCCCCAAAGACAAAGCAAGAGATTAGCAATGAATTTTACAGCCTTTCCTGAACAACTCTTTGGCATCTGTTGCAGAAGTCATAATTCTCTCATTTTTCCTACATTCAGCTTTAACGTAAGGGCGAGAGGCACAAATAGCTGAGACAGCAGGGTTGCAGTTGCAGAAGATGATCTCAAACAGTTCAAAGGATTTGGTGTAGAGTTTTGACCTGATCTAGTGATGCAGATAAAATAGAAAGCGTTGCCTTGAAGTACATTGAATGCAGCAACTTTACTGCTAACCTGTAGATTACTTAAAGAGCAAAGCAAGTCTTTTTTAAACGAAAGCTAAAAAAACAAGATTTAATGTAGGTCTCTCCCAGGGAGAAAGGCAAGACCATTCACAACCATTCCTGGTCTCAAGTTTTCCTGGCTTTTTTTCCCCAGAGAGTCCAAATTGTATGATTTAACCAGCCCTGTGTAAACACTAATTTAATAACAACATTTGAGAAGCTGGATCGCAACTTTTTTGCTCAAGCCTCAGAACGGTATATAGGAAATAAGCACTCAGTGAACTAGTTCATTAATCGCATTCTCCTTCTATCCGGAGCTGAAGGGCTGCCTCAAAGAACTGAGGCTTTAGCTCTCGAGGGAAACACGTCCTCTTCTCAAGCTTGCTGCAAGGTTTTGATGAGGAAKAGTTTCCTGTACAATATTTCTATGCAGAGAAGAGGGGAATCCTTGGCATTTGGTGGTGTGTCATTCCTTAACCCAGAGGAAAACACAGTGCAGCTTACGCTCCTGCCTAAGTGTTTGCCTCCCTCACGATTGCAGCTAAGTAYGCACATGAAAGAAATAAGTGTTTGCAGCTGAGAAGGCAGAATATGGTCTTAGATTAGAAGAAAACAATTTTCGCTAGTACTCCCTCGTTAACCTTCTTGATAATCCAGCACTACAGCAACCATAATGGAGCGGATGTGCAAACAGACAAGCTACACGGATGGCTCCGGAGTGGCAACTCTGGTTCTTTGCATCCAAAGGATTAGAGATTTTAAAGTATGAATCATAATAGTGCAAATAAAATTGGACTGCGTTGAAGCGTAACTGCTTTAGCATACAGTATTTTGAAAAACCAAAGAATGATAAGAAAAAAAAAAACAGGTCAGATTAAGGTGACAAAGCTAATGCCATTCAGCTCGAGCCATGTACCTATCGGAAGGGYTCAGGTTACTGGGACAAGCCCTCTGACCAAATAGAGCTGCCTTCTTGGTGCGCTATCACTTCCTTACTCCTTCCAATGCTACAACTTTGTGGGATTATCTTTGAAAGCCAAAGCAAATTAGGAGCGTTACAGGCTCCATAGTACTAGTACTAGTACCTAGTACTACGCACTCAGCACTTTGTTGYCAAATCTGCCTCATGAGCAAGCCACTGGACAAGCCTCGCTCCTCCTTCCCAGTGTAGATCCACGTCCAACAAGGACTGCAGGCATTCAATTTTTGGGGGGAAGATCTGACATTTGCCAGCGGGAGGCTTCAAAATAAATCCCTCCTGCAAAGTACTAATTATTTTTCATCTACTATGCATCATATAAGGAGAATGTTAAAGATGGAAGATCTGTGGCACTTCAACGTGAATCAGAATTAAATACGCCAAGTCCATCTTGATCTTCTCTAATCTGAACGATTCCTGTCATATTGCCAGAAAGCATTAGATGGGAAAACAGGCATGTTTGCAGCTAGTACCCAACTGACACAACAATTTTTATTTAAAATTCTAGCTTTTGGACCTGTGATTAAAGAGCATACTGATGAGTAAAGAGCACTGGGTATTTTCAGTCAAACACTTCAAATTTCAAATCCTCAACAGAGTAATGAAAGTCTTTAATTAGTGGATAGAAAAGTTAAGGCATAAAAACAAACTACTGGGCTATATTTTTGTTTTGTTTTAAAGTCTGGTAGAGCTAAGGATTAGACAGTTTTCCTATCCCTTCAGCTCAAGCTTCAGACATCACTGTTGACCACCATGCCTTCATACTCAGAAGCAGCCATCAAAAAAAAAAATAGCTTCATCAGATCCATTTGCTGCACTGCAGAAATACGAAAGTAGCCATCGCATGTGCTTGGGGAGGGCTACATCATCTGCAGGGTAGAAAGTAAACTGATAATTGGGTACTGGAAGCTTGTACGATGGGATGGGAAGAGATAGTTGTGAATTCAACCGTTTGCACGAGTTCTGGTGTCTGCTACTGAAAGGTCAGGTTTTTATGCCACTCCTGTAACTCTGTTTAGCCAGTTTGATTCATTTTCACCATCTCATAACTCAGGATAAAAGGAGAAAATCATTCTGAAGATGTTGGTATCTAAAGATAYAGGTTTACAAATCAGCTAGATAAAGATTGTCCTTTGCTGGATTGCACCTTGTTTTGGCTGTTGCATCTGCAGCTTCTCAGTGTTATACAAGACTAAGTCATGCTGTTCCCCCAAAGCAACTAAATGCTGAAACACCCGTTTCCTGCCTCTCAACTCAGAAAACACAGAGCAGCAAGCTGCACTGTGCCACGCTCCTAACCAATCACTTTGCCAACAGTCCACCTAGAGAACAGTTAAGAGCCTGGAGAACGAATGGAGTCCCAAACAAACAAACAAAAAGCTCGACCCCAGGGGCTTGGAAGCTGTGGCAAACCTGCCATCAGTGCTATTCACTGGGACCTAACATGCCGGCTTGGAAAAACAGACAAGGCACATGGGCGTAAGACAGCTAAGGACCATTTATGCACCAAGAATGGTGGGTGTTTTGTTTATAGAGTACTCAACAATTTATCTGAGTTTCAGTAAGTTATTCCAGCTGAGGTGAGAGCAGCCTTAAGCACAAAGCGAGAGAAAAATGATTTTTGTACTTAACAYTAGAAACTCTGCCAAATCATTTAAGAGCACATGAGGCTTCTACTTACCAGTTTGATCGCTACATATTCATTGGTGTAGAGATTTTTGCCTGTGAAGGAAAGAGAAAAATCTTTTAGTTCTGCATTCAGCACTTCCTAGTTTGTGAGGAAACACAGAAGAGCTTCACTGGTCACCACYGAAGGCAACGAGCTGTCTGTCTTCTCTGAATTAGACACTGARGTTCGTGCCTCTAACAAAGTGCAAGTCTCAAAATAATAGGCTGTAGCAGGTCACCAGGCTAGGCAAACACTATCTTCCATTCAGCATAAGGAACCCAAGGATACCTCAYGCAGCACTTATGCTCAATACAAGTATTTGAGAAGGTTTCCCAGACACATAACGTTTTATCACCTGTGACATGCCAGAAAAATTYGGGGAATATGAAATGAAGAACCAGACTAGTCCTGCTTTGAAATTTTGAAATGTCTCGATTCTGCTGGACACAGGATAGTTTTATCCAATGATCTGTAGAGAGTTTTGCTAGGTTAACTATGTAATACAGCAAAGGGACTATTGCAGGTAGGCATAGGAAAATAACCTTTGCATGAACACAGAGCTTCATTTCTTCTTCTATGACGAGTGGACAAGAAAGGCCTTCTCAGCTGATCAATCAGTCCTCAATCTAATACAGCCAACAAGTGCCAGCTGCAATACAGCACYAATAAACTTCACAACCATTCCCAGGATGTTAACAAACACACTGTATAAAGAGAAGAACAAAATCCATTCTTCAGATCCCAAAACACAGAGCACAGCAGTATTCCCCTCCCTCTTCTCCCAGTAAGCACCGTGGCTTGTAGCTTACAGGAGTATCCCTGCTATTACAGGCTATAGGCTTGTTAGTCTAGTACTAGCTCTGGCAGCCCCTAGGACGAGCATAAACATGCAAGCACAGAGCTGTACCTTCACACCATCTACACATTCACTTACCAGTAAACTGTGGCTGAGGAACATTAAGCCAGAGCTAATATGCTTGTGCTCAATAGCTGTAGGTGAATTTTTACTCCGTGACTTTGCCTGGYGTTTGCGCCAAGCCTCTGGCAATCTCAGTGATCTGTGGCAGAGACCCACAGCTACACGCATCAAGAAGCATCTCTCTTTGCACATTCCGAAACTGCCAATTACTGTATAGCTCAATGTCCTCTTCTTCTACTAGGAAATTCGAGCAATTGCTCTCTGTTCACCCTCTCCATGCTGCTCATGCTGCTTGAGATTGACAAATGCGCCCGGAAGGAARATCCCTGAGGAAGAATGCTTAAGCAGTCCTCATTCCACATCTGTCCCTTGCCTCTGACATCTCTGCTGACCTCCTTGAGATCCACTGCATCCAGAAGAGTGCGGCCGTCACTGCACAAACCTCCCTGTGCATTTATACATGCGCCTACCATTCCCAGTACTGCTTGCTCGCTTTACTGTTATGGTGCAATGAAGCTGTGCTTTCATGGAACAACTTAGTAGAGCTCCAAAATTCATTAGCAGCCTATGTAGGAAGTTAAACAGTGCTGGTTTGTAGCATCTATTTTGCCTGAGTCTGTTAAGCATTTGTTCTCCAGTTCCTGCAATAAGCACAGAGGCTCAGAAGACTAGACTAGCTACTCCTCACAAGGAATGGCATACTTCAAGTCAGCTAGAAGCTTGGGAAACATAGCCTATCTATGTAGGCACCATGAAAAAAAAGTCTGGTCCTCCCTCGCGTACATGTATTCGACACGTGTAGCAACAGCACTGAAGACTCAATAAAATCAAAGATGTAAAGATGACTGTGTTCTCTCACGCTCTTAAAATCCAAAATGCTTCCCTGGGGAATTACTTATTCTCTCTCTTTTAAAATGTAATTATTTTACTTTAAAACAGCTTAGTATTTTCTTCCACTAACTTCTTCTGATATCTTCTCTGCTGCATCACTCAGTTTAGTTCTGGCCTCCACATTTCACATAGRACATTCCTGGTACAGGTCCCACACTGAGCAGATGGCTTTAATATTCATCATGAGGTCAAAAATTTTACTGGAAGATGGATGCCTCAACCTGTTACAGTAACTGGCAATGCTGTTTAGCACAGGACAGGCAACGGACGGTAAGGTTAAATAGCCTAAAAAGAAATGTTTTATCCAATCAGACACGCAAGCTGAGTTTCACAGTGTTAATCCTTGTAACATAGTTTTTCTTCAAAGGGATCCTACTGTTTTAGCTCTTTCACTAAAAACTAATACATGCAGTCTGGAAACGAAGCATAGGAACTAGGTTTTGAAGTCACATCAGGAACACCCAGGCATTGGAAGGTGGCTTCAAAACAGACTGGAAGAGCGTGAAGGCTAAACTCAGCAGAAAGGCARGCGTCGAAGATAAACTGCCTCCCCATTTGGGGAGAGATATGAGAAGGTTTATGTTCTAAGCAGCAAAACACCTGAGACAACATGGGAATGTTGATCCCCTACRGATCTCATGCACCTGCACGTCATGCCTGGCATCACAACCTTGGAGCYGCACCACTTCAAGGTGGTTTTAGCACTTGATGTGAAGTGGTATAACGACATTCAAGGAGCGATGATCCACAGACCTTATATTACCACTCACGCTCTCCCACCTAAACGGGATAAATATACCGGGAAAATAACTGTACATTGTTAGTGTTCTCCATGCATGTCCAGCCATTACTCACCCTATTATAGCCCAGTTAGGAAGGCCAAGAATAAGGAGAAGCCAGTTTTGATAATGAAATTCCTCGATTAAAAAAAAAAAAAGGCATTAGTAAAACACTGATAAGCTAGCCCCAGATATAAGTCCAGCAGAAAAGAAAACAAACTCACTAACTCTCCCTCCARTCCTGCTCCTTCCAAGCAAGCAAACATGGGAAAGAGTCTGAACATCCACTGGACCCAGATGGGTCCAATTTTTGAACTCCAAACTCTTCCTACAGCTACAAGGGAAGACGCTCGCTTTGCCTGCTACGTTTTGCAGCTGAATAGAGCAAAACAGAAGGCAAAACCTTGCTACTGGCTCGCTCCAGACTGAGATYGTGATCGACCCTTCAGTTTGCTGTTGCGCTGTTGCCCAAGGTGTAACAATTCATCCCTTCTCCTTACACAAGCCAGCACAGATATTAGAAGGCAAGCGTAAAGGCAGCACTGCTCGCAGGACAACGTTAAACCGCACGGTAAAAATAAGCTGTGAATAGAAGCTGCACCTTATCTGGGGAAGRCAAAAGCTTTGAGACACAACTTGGAGCGTTTAGGTGTGCTAACAAAAGTCTTTCAAGTTCAGGCAAAGCTTTAGATGGAGAAGTGATTAAGCTTATGCCTCGGTTTTGGGTAGTTCCACTGACAATTACGAACAACACATTGTAAAGGAGAAATGATGCATTAAGTCAGTAGCATTCAACGTGGGAAATCTAACCAAGYGGATTTCTCAAGCCCCGGCAGCATGATGTACGATGCACTGGCTGCCCAGCTGAGCTGCAGACAGGTAGAGCATTGACCTCTCGAGCGCTGCACTTCCGCAGTCTTAAATTAAGAGCTATGAGCGCAAACCTTCTCTTGCGACTAACAGAAATTAAATATTCCTTCTTAGACCTGTCTAGCTTGGCATCATAAGGACAGTATGTTTTGATGGTGGACTGAGGCTGCCAAGCAGAGCTGTTCCAGCCCTAGTTTGCAGGAAACCATGTCTATTTTTAGATAAACTTAGGGGTGGAGATCCAGGATATTATAAAGGCAGAAGCTTATTTTTAATTATAAAATATCCAACTAGTTGTCCTACAGATCGAGTAGAGCTTACTCCAGATAGCACTGCATCTAGAGAGACCACGTCCTGGAGGCATCAGCCTAAACAAGAGTTCCTATGAATTTTGTAGTATGTTGCCTTCCTCTCTAGAGCATCCATCTCTCCAAGTAACATTTAGGGTGAATCCTACATATGCCTTTTCCACTTTTTTTTTTTTCTTCTTGGAGTTTTTGTACACTTTGGGGTTTGCTTACCATGAGCTCACTGCTGGGATGCACTGAACCTTCATGAGACCTCTGTATGACTCATGCCATCATTTGAATTGAAAACACAGTTTCTCTGGGTGACACATGAAAACTGACACTTCTCTTAAAAACCCCCTTGGTTCACTGGCCTGTCAAGAGAGGACACAAGCAACAGAGAGGATTGAGCTCTCCTAACGTTGTCTTTCAAACAGGGCTAGACCGCATTAGCTGTCATTTTAAAATGACAATTGAACCGTRAAATTTTGAAAGTGCCATCTGATGCAAAAAAAGATTTGGGCTTCAGTCTACAGCTCTACATTAAGGTAAGCCAGAAATTAATGTCTCAAAAAATAAAAAGYGAGTCTTCCTCCAATCTAGTGGAAGCTGTAATCATTTTACATTAGTAAGTATTTATTTTATGCTTTATTAAATAAGAGTGCTATAAGTTGGGAAAATGCCATTTGAAGAGGCTTGCTTATCCGTGACTTTTCTCATGGTTCAGGATTTCAGATGAATACAGCTGTAGCAGTACGCATTAAACTTGCCCAAGGTTCTTATGATTTCAGAGGTTTTCCAGTAGGCACGCAAGAAGAATCCATTTTGCAAGTCCCTGAGTCAATATGAAGAGGTGGTTCATAGGCTCAATTGGCAACGGCCAACGTACAGTGAAGCTTACGGGCACGGCTTATGATGCTGGATTTTAAAAGCATAAATCCCATTATTCCTGACCTGGGAGCACCTACTGACATCACAGAAATCTTACAGTAATTGCTTTTACAGCAATAAGCACACCACGAGCCTCTGCTCCAAGCTACTCTAGCCCTACTTAACAACAAAAAAAACATTAATGTCTACTTTCAAACTAACTTGGGGTGGAGACCCAGGACACCACCAAGGAAGAAGTCAYGCTATTAAAATTACAGGCATTCTCCACTGTGCATGAGAATTAATTTGGAAGTTCTCTGGGAAACTGCACCACAATCTTGATGCCTCCTTAAAGTACAGTTTCATACAAGGTGGCCAACCAATGCAACTGCTCAGTTAAGTTGCTCCATCTTCATCCAACATTGTCTCCGGCACTTTTCAGACCACTTTGGGATGCAATTTGCTTAAGCAGCACAGATTTTTTTTTTTTTTTTTTTTTT
>NW_028185794.1:651569-701495 GCF_003343005.1 Rhea americana | reverse complement strand
GGGGGGGGGGGTAGTCTCTAAGCTTTTACAAGCCACCTACCCTGCAGTCTTCCCAAGGGAAAAGCCACTTAACGCACTTTCATCTTATTACTCCAGGCCAGACACTGATTTTTGTTTTTATTCCTTTCCCATTTCAGCAGCTCTTTCCAGCTGAAATCCTACTGTACTGCTCCAGCATGACTCCAAAAGCTTCAAAAATAATCTCCCTGGAGCTGTTTATTTACAACAAGGAAGACCGACCCTAAGCAGCTAACTCGATATTCACAGAAAACGGCTTCACTCCGTGACACTGCTTTTCCTCCCCACCGAGCAATCAGTCCCCTAGTGAGCTGGTGTGTGCTGATATAAAAAGAGCTTAGAGTGAAAATAYAACACCTGAAAAAAGCAATTCTTTGGAGAATTGGAAAATACATTTTGCCCTTGTTTACCAGTCTACAGACAGTGCGTGACTTTGTGCTTCCTGTGTTTACTGAAAGCACTCACTGATGCCTTACTTCGCTGAAACCACATTAAAAAAAAAAAAGCAGAGGTGGCTTGCCATGCATCTCTGCAGGACGGAATTGTTAGACTTGTTTGCTCGTATTTCAGACGTGCTGCTTCTCCTTCCCCATAGCACAATTCAGYAATGATTAGCATCGCATCTGTGCGAGCCAACAGAAGTTCTTCAAGCCATAACGACTGGCAAAAAGTGTACGAGTTTCAAGTAATAATACAGCTTAAGGACCTTACACTTAATTCCCATTATCAGTGTGCCTGGCCCTTTGCCCAAGTACAGCGAGTTACAACATACTCTGTTAACCACTATTAGCAAAACATTTACCATGGTAATTTATCACTGTACCAAAATTACAAGCCATTCTGTTAACAAGTAATTCTTTTTCCATAGCTAAAATTGAATTTCTCTGTAAAGCAATCTTCTCCAAAGCAAAACCCCTTGTTTAACATCCATGCTTTGAAACAATACCTTAGTTAGAAACCTGAGAGCCAAGCCTTCAAGCTGCTAAAACTTTGAGAAACGTGGAAAAAAAMCAAATCTTGTTTCCAGGGTTGTTGGAAGTTGGACACCAGCTGCAKAAAAGCAAGAGCCATTTACCTGGAGGGATCCAATACACCTGCTGAACGTTTGAAGCAGACACGGAGTCGCAGCTATGGACATTTGCRTTTGGGGGTCCTTTCCCTTTAAAGTATAATTCTCCAATGCAATACATCAAAATAATGCAACACAGCTATGCATGTTATGTTATCATGAGGATCCAAACTGTATTATCCTCAGGCATCAATAATGCCCACGTGCTGTATGTTCACTCTTCGGGAATTGGGAATTTTTGTCCCTCATCTCACTTTCTCCACCTTTGCAGCATTAGCTGTACTCCTGTAAGTCAGTACAACTTCTCTGACACAAAGTTGAAATCAAAATAATCAATTTACRAAGAAAATAATAGCAACCTAGTTACTCTTTATATTATGGAGAGGTGTCCTGTCCTGTAGATACAGTAGCCAAGCCTTAGAAAGAARTGTGGTCATACATAGATCCTAAGCAAGACTCTACAAAGCCTCTGCTGGTAGTTATAATTCCTTGATGGTAGGTTACCTGAAGCAGTTTCCCGACCAATTTATCTATGAGCTCTTCTCTTTAATTTCACCTCTAAGTAGTCACCAAGTTTCAGGCAGAAGGTATTTACATCAGTCCACCTGCCTTCAGCACTTTCAAATTCATCAGCACAGCAATCCACTTCATTCAGCAGAAAACCCAGAAATGCAAGCGTTTTTAAACAGGTCCATGTGAGACTATCACAAGCTGTTTCTTCTAATTGAAAAAAAATAAATGTATTTATCCCAAAGTTTGAGAGCTCAGAAGCATATAAYCAAAAACACCGGCTGCTTCCCTTCTTCTCATTTAAAAAACAAACTCAAACACCATTAACACATCCTTTGTTTAGGATGACTTAAGAGCCCAACACAACACAGTCCGCAAAGCCATCTGTTTGGGCAACCAGCTGCAAGACATGCTGTTAGAAGACCAACGGACCAAGAAAAAGCAAGGGCTAAGAGGGCTAAAGCAGCCAGATGGCTCGGAAGCCCCAGCTGGCTAAGAGCAGGGTGCGAGTCAAACGCATGGGACAGATCAGGGAGTGGATGATGGGGCAGAAATTAGGGCACCGAGGTCAGTGAAGGACGTGGCATAGAGAARATGCAGCTGAGCACTGGGGAACAGTCTAACCCATTCCTTTAAGGAGATGTTCTAACTTATGAACAAGAGATTGAGAGCAGGATTTAGCAATCCAGACAGTTGAGAAGACTTTTTTTCACTTTAGGCAAGACATTCCGCGTTGAAGAGAACAGTCTTCATTGTTGGGACTGTTCAGATTTTGCATCTTCGACCTCTCCAGTGCACTCACTTTGACTTTATGCAAATAAGAACAGTGTTAACAGTTACATTTTCTGAGTCAGAAGCTGCAGGTAAGGTGGCTCARCACTTGGGAAACAAGACAAACACACCAATTTCTTAAACCAGAGTTAAGTTTTATGAACTTATATTCCAGCAGTGAAATGCTAACCTGGATAACAGGCCATTAAAACAGTTGCTTCTTACCTAGTCTGAGTTCTCCAAAGTTCCCACACCCAATCTTCTTGCCCACTCTGAAGTTAGGTCCCACCATAAGAACACCGGAAGAGGCAGATGAACTCGATGGTCGAGAACCGTGCCCGCTCCTTCCCGGCATTCCTTTCGTCGTGCGCTGCCTTTCATCCTTTTCCCTATTAGAATGGTCCATGATCTTAGTGAAAGATCTCTGCCAGCGAGCTGGCAGAGAGGAATTGGAGTATGCACTCTTCTTCTTAGAAGATATATATATATCCAAAAGTATCTCAGTCAGGGTTCAAGAGTGTCATGGAAACGCATGTAGTTCTTTTGGCACCATATCCAGTTTCCTAATGCATCTTTATAATGTACCAAGTGGTCAATTATGTTCTTGAGAACTTAATAAAGGCAAGCGGCTTTTGGTTTCTTACCTGGGGAAAAGAAAAAAAAAAAGATAAACGAAATGAAAATCATTATTTTAAAATACCAAGAGAGAAATGTACAACATGGCAAACTTCCAGTATTTYTCCAAAGCTATTTAGGCCTCAAAGAAGTTAACAGCTATGTATTAACTTTACTGTTTTCCTAACAGTTTTCTGATAAAAAAAAAGTCTCAACATCATGAAGATAAATAATGGCCCATCCACTGCTCCCTACTCAAGTTAGTATGTATAGTATTAGTCCTAATAAAAATAATTTCAATTACACCAGAATGTCAGGTGGAAAGAAGATACRGAGAACAAGATCCATCTTTAAAGCAACTGTGAAGGCTAAAGTCTGTGAATGCATGAAGAGGTAAGTCTAAGTGTTATGCAAAAAAGCCAGACAAAAAGTGGCAAGTGAAAGATGCTAGAAGAAAATACTGAAACACTTAAGAAATTACATGCATCTAGTATACCAAAAGTCATAYCCTACCTAGGTTTGCATCTTCAAAAGTTAACCTCAAATGTTTGCTAATTGAAACTGGTGCCTCAGAGAGGCTTGACCAAATCAAGACTTACTATTTTTAAAAGCTTATGGAATTTCCTGAAAGCTGTGTCAACATACAGTTCATATTGACATGTCCATCTTTAATGATTTAGTTTCCAAATAAATGAACTTTTGCAAAATACATTTTAATGCAATCAGGCAAGAAAGTCAGAGGCCAAAATCTTCTCCAGCAGCCCAAACATAACTGGCAAACAAAACCTGACAGTTCCCCAGGAGAAACTCAAGTATACCTCCTGCCCTGTATGCCCAAATTTGTCTCCATTATATCCCCGTGCAGGCCTTGCAGGCAACTCTGGACTACACCAGAGAACACACTGGTGCATCTAATAAGCACCAGTCCCTTCATTTTGTCAAAAGATTACAAGAAACAGATGCTTGTCACCAACAGCACAGCAAGGGAAAGGGTTTCTCTGTGCCTGCAGGCCAACCTGAAGAGACAGGCTGATGCTGTATGGATCTCACAGGTCCTGGCTTTACAAGTGCAGTGAAGGAAACTCAAGATGGACATCTCACCGGGAGATCTATCCTGGAACATACACTCGCTCTGGATCTTTAGAGTAGCCAAGTGATCCAACTGGGGCCCCTCTGTAGTCAGAGGCAACTTCCATCATTCAGGAGTGAAAACCCGAAGCCTCTGTAGCAATAGCCCAGTTCAGTCTGATAGGACGGTCTGGAGGTCCTGAAGTAGGAGTAGGTGAGCTTCTCCTCACACCCAAAGCAATGGGCAGGAGGAGGGAAATGGTGCACTACACTTTGCTTGTACAGATGCTGCACACGGAACGAGCACACCTGGTGTTAGACAGTAGATGTGGATGCACTAGTGACCATGGCACAGTTCTTGAGCAAGAATCTACAACTAGAATACACTTACCTAGAAGCATCCCCCATATCCCAGGAATTATACATACTGAGTTATATTTCTTTAGGGCTCACTGTTGCATTCAGTTTTCCAGATGCAAATAGAAGAGTTCCTGGATGATGCTGGAAACGGTTTGTGCCATAATTCCATGTGGWTATCTACAGCTAACAGCATCAATGTTTGCATGGAAGTTAACAAATACCTCCAAAGTCAGCAGAAAAGTGCTAGCTGAAATCACCTAAACCAGATTCACTGTGGAAGGATATAGTCAACTGAATGCCGTCAGGTACACCCAGAAATACAATTGTATTTGCGGGATTTCAGAACTATTAAGGAAATTGGCTCAATGATCCTGCAATACTTTCATAGCTTATTTTTCAAAGGGATTTGGAAAGGGTTTTGGTTGTTTCACAACATGCTGAAGCTAACCTGCCTATTTCCAGTCCTCCAAAGTCCAAAAATAAAACAATTACTATGCATCCACAAACCAGTGGCATGGAACAAGTGTTAACTCTTGAAATACAAGTATACTTTCCCTGATCTTCCAGTTGTGGTACACTTATTTCTAGAAATTTGTTTTGATCTGAGTCATCTGCACACAAGGCAGAAATCATTCACAACAGATCCAGAACACGCTGGTTGCTGCCAGCACAAAAATCCAGCTTCTCAATGTGAACAAGGCTTTAGCACAAATCTGATTTTTTCTATCCATTTCCATTTGCAGCTCTAGAAGTATGCACAAAAGAGGGCACAGTTTTCCTCTGCTTGAGCATCTTCAAGTTTTGTTTTTGTTTTTTAAGAAATCCCTTAGCAAAAAGAGCAAAGATTAAATAAAGAGATATACAACTTGAACAATAGTATTTGGGAATTATTTTCCAGTGCTTGGGTATATAGATCATTGGAGCATCTACATCAAAYGGAGTCTGAACAGACTCCTCCTTCAGTGGAAGGATATCCGTCTCTCAGCMGGATGTTAGAAAAACAGTCAACACACTAAAGAGGAGCTAAATCAGCAATCCACATACATGGACCAGCTTCATGTGATGTGACAACTCCACAAGAACATCCCATCTTTAAGTATGTACTGATGTTAATAGTCTAGTTCAGGTTGCACAGCTTACAATCCACAGGATATTTTGTCTAGTGCACAACTCAGCAGCTCTTTTCCACAGGGGAAAAAGCAGACGATCCTTTGTAGCCTCTTTTCACGGAGATGGAGCCCTGTAGAAAATGCCACACAGCACATTTGCAGCAAACCCAACAGGTCGAGAACCRCGAGGTCAGAGATCTGTACTGCGGGCATACTACAGTCTGGCTCTGCAAGCGCAGAAGCTGCGGCATAGAGCTCTCGCGTGGTAGACAACTCTGAACTGCCATTCACGATTAGACACCGCTGGCCTAAGTTCAGAAGAATTGAAGATGCTCATGTCCAAGAAACTCAATCTTCAGTATTACCAAGCCTTCCTTGTACCTCCAATACAAGGAGCTCAAGCTTTAATAGTTAAAACGGAATACGGATTATCAGGATGTATCCATTACAGGTAAACAGGACAAACTGGTTCTTCATCATGGAGACTCCCAACACACTTTCAGTAGCGGCATTCATTTTGATTTAGTGCCACTTAAAGTTGGCTGCGTGGATACTAGCAAGCAGGTAGTTACATTTGCTTTGCGTGTACATTGCTTTTAGTGTGACACTAAACAGGAACAACTTCCCCCAAGTGATATGCTGGTACAGCTCACAAAAGCAATGATGGATGTCCTGACAGATATCCAAAACCACTTYGGTTGGACCCAACCCCCATCTGTTCCGGGAGAAGACTTGAAAGGAAGAGAGAAAAAAATAGCTAAGTCATTGAATCTTTTTACTTCTGAATAGAAGCCATATGTGCATGGATGATGGTGTGCTTTTAGGGCTGAGCTGCTGAGCTAGATGACTAGGAAAAGATGAGTAGAACAGAGGAATTATATGAATGAAAAGTAACACCTTGGAAAATACACCAGATCCTATCAAAGCCAGGAAGGAGTTTTTTTTTTTTTTTTTTTTTTCCTGGATATCAAAGTCATTTTCATTGAGGGGGCAATCCATGTGCAAGAACTACAGACCTCACAAAAAGGGTAACAAAAAGTCTCTACCAAGAGCAAGTAAGACTAGCTAGATGGAACAAGTAGACTGTAGATGCAATTCTATTCCACTGCTTCCCTCCCCAGAAGAATTCCTATCCAACACCTATGAAACTATCGCTGAAAATCAAAAGCAAAACTATGGTCACATCAAATGAACGACAAGCCCTGGGAGGCTGCCATTTCAAAAACASAACAGCAACTTCTGCTATGCTCCTTCTCACCCCTAGCCAGTTTACTGCTGGAAAATAGCACACAGCATTTTGAGAGACAACAAGGACAGCACAGTTCYGTGGGCCAAGAAGATACCAATATGACAGACTTCATGGAAAGTAGGTTGAAACCCCGAAGAGAATAACAGAACTCAGTGATTCTCTTCCTTTCAGGGTTTTTGGCAGAAGACTGCATAACAGTGAAGTCAAGAGGAATGATAATGTTTTGGAAAAGTTGCAGAGAGATCTTTAAAACTTTCTTGCTCATCTTGAAATTCAGCTAACAGTTGCATGTTAACCAGAAAGAAAAAAAAAGTCTATACAGAATAAAACCATAGGAAAGGATTTCAAAACAGCTCAATTAACTGGAGGTGGAACGGAAAAACAGAGAGGCTGTTTAAGAACGCGCTACAATTTACAGCATCTGCCGTACGGTACCAAAATCCATTTAACCTTCCACCTGCCCATTCTGCCGTACTGATTTACCACCAGCCTACAACCTGCAGAGCTGATCTATCCAGAAAACAAGAGTGTTTTGCAGCAGAACCTAATGCCTAGGTGTAGATCTTCTCCAAGCATTTAGGTAGCTGCTGCCAAGAGATAGCATCATTACAGAACATGAGAATTTTACCCGCTATGATAACACAATAGAGCTGAAAGCCGCCAAGAGGCTCACACGCACAATTCAACACGGTTCAAACAGTTCATAATATTGGAGTTGACCTCAATTTTCAGCTGGCGGTTGCAGGGCAGGCCACGCTGAAGTAGTGATCCATTACACAACTACGTTATTCCTTCAAGGAATTCCTTCTGAGCCTTGATACAAGTTGCTCTCTTCTTCTCCGATCAGATTTAAGTCTAAACTCTGCTCAAGGCAAGCGCGCCAAATTTCAGATTTGACGGCAGAGATGAACCGCTGTCTGACTCTTAAAGCATCCCGCTCACTGCTTCTTGGACAGGACAAGCAACTCTGTTCTTCTCAGGGAGAGTAAGCAGGCTGAGCTCCACCACACATTTTCTAGCTCRTGCAACAGCTTTTTAACAGTTATAAGTCACAACGCCCCCATTCTTCCCTGTTCCCCACTGTTCTTCTAATTTGTGTAAGACTTCCTCCAGGGGAAGGATGGAAAGGTCACACCTGACAGTTTGAGAACGCTAAACATCCTCTTTTTTAGCTGAAAGCCTCTTGCAGCAAACAGGAATTCAGATCAGCAATGAAAGAGTGAATCGCCTGTTTGATAACCTTCTTATTATGGCAGACACTATTAGCAGATCCCAGTTGTCAGGRCACCAAATTGCACAAAGTTTTCTTCCATATCTTTTATTATTGCTATTATATAAAAATATGAGTGTAGTAAATATGGCATCAAATACGGCTTTTAAGAACTAACAAAGAAAAAGCACTTGTTTTCGAAGAGAAGCAGGAGAACCACCAAGACTAGACTGTAATTTGAAGTCTGTCACATTAATATTTAAAGACTACTCAGAACACKAGAACTATTTCCTGCCACAATACGAACTTTTTCATAACGATTTTCCTTCCTACCTTTCCACCCACTCAGCAAGATTGCTGCCGAAAGTTACTTGCATTTAAACAAAGCTGCAGGAAGATATTTGCCTAATGGTGACTCAGTTCGATTCCAGTATTCATTTCACTAAAATATACTTCAAGACCAAGGAACAGTTATTTAATAAAAGAGATATAGGGTTGAAAYGGAGTTACTTAAAGCACAGCTAGTTCAATGAAGAAGCTAGCTCAGCCATGCTATCCTACACACCCAAACACTTAGGACTCAAAAATTTTAATTACCACCTCACCTCTATCAACAAAACTGAAGTGTGAGGGTTACAAACCAGCTTCTAGCCAGCACTGAAGACACCTGCCACAGTCAGGTTGTCATCGGTAACGGCAAAGGAATATAGTCTAGCCGGAAGATGTATTGATTCCTGAGCACTCATCGTGACAACATAAGCACAGCACAACTCTGTTCTGGCACAGCAACAGAGCTCATAAGACTTAATTGAGAAAACAGGTTGGTTATGTCTGATAGTAGTAGTAGTAGTAGTAGTAAAGGACAATGTAAACAAGGGACTAGTGTGAGTCAGTCGAGCAATATGTACTCCTGCCCTTCAGAAGGAAAGGCTTGCTTCCCTTGCACTAAGAATTTCTTTGACCTACTTGAGACACTCTGGAGACCTTACCGAAATAAGATCCGGAGCTGTCAGAGTGCCRTTTTGTAACGCAATTTCAGATAATTGAGACAAATATTGCAAGTGAACATCCCTTTCCTCAAATCAAATCAAGCAGACCTGATCCAGGTCTGCGTGTATTTTTGATTTGTCTGGGAGTGAGGACACATGCTAGCAATCAAACTGCAAATGCTCGGCACATGGATCACCACCCTAACAAATGGGAGTAGTTTGGCCATAAAGTTTACCTGCTCTTAACCCGAGAACTTCAAGGAATTCTGTAGGGACGGATGATCTCATCCTACCCTGTACCAAACCCACAACTCCATTTCTCAAAGCAACTTTAAGATTGTTGCTTTAGAACAGGACAGGCACATGACTCCTCATAATATTTTCCAACATTCCCCCATGTACACACGTAATGCTTTTGGTAAGTCTCTTGATCCTAGGAGTGTTTTCCAGGCAAGGTCTACTACTTCACATGTGACTTCAAAGACTTAACATTCTCCAAGGCTCTCAGCTGACACGTTCTAAGCATAAGGATGAGATCACTAGCTTCCATGCTCACTCCATGTAAARAGGAGATGGCAGCATGATGACAGCATCAGATGCTCACTTTGCACAGATCAAGACAACCAGTTCACTCTTTAGAAAAGAGATAACCAGTATGCAGGTTACAATGATTATTTTAAAACCAAGATGCATGAGGTGTTTCCTCAAGTTCTCAGTATCTCCTAATTCCTTTTATCATCTTACACCCTTAGGTAAGTTGGCTTCACGTGTCCTACACTTCACTGCAACATTAACAGCTCCCTAGATGTCAATGCTCTTCCTATATTAAACTGAGATAAGAAAAACCTTTCACTCACGGCTTCGTTCTCTTCCATACTGATACACGCTGTCATCATCTTCAGTGCCCTTAGCATCTTCTCTTCCCACCACCTCATCTCTTTCCTTCCATGACGTTCCACTTCTTACCCTGCTTCTGCCCATGCTACTTTCCAAAAAGCTTCTTCCAAAGCCACCCAGTCACACACTTCTGGTAAAGTTTGTGTCCACCAACTGGAAAGTGAAAACATTCTTTGAGATCTGTCCTGCTACCAAGCAGAAAATTTACAGATAACCTAGTACCCCATCTTGGCCTGACCTGGAAGATGATCTTGGCTGTTCACATAGGCTAGCAGTATGACTGCAAAGTCATACTAATCTGTCCATGCTCTCTGTAGCCATTAGAAGTGTATGTTTTTGCCTTTTCCTCTCACACTCCAGAGCCTTCTGCTTACCTGGAGGGTCTCCCGCTCCCCCAGCCACCCAAGAYATTCCCCCAGTGAGCTTCTTGTTAGAGGAGTGTATTTCTACTATTTGATCATACACCAGTAGTACCTCTGCAAACCATTACAAAAGAGATGAGCATTCACCTGCACTTTCCCAAACAGCACTAGACTGACCTGGTTTTAAATGTCCTCTCTATTGCAAAAAACAGCAGAAAAACTGAAAAAAGTAGGTCAATTTTCTCTGTTGCAGTTTAAAGCTAGTAGCAGCATCAAAAAAGTTGTTGGCAGACTAAGGCAGGTGGGACTACATCATGTCAGACGTCCCACATTTGGAAAATTCTTTATAATCTTAAAGGTTACAGGTACATTTTAAAAATTAAGAATTGCTTCCATTTAATTGTTTGGCTCAACAACTTATGGAGTTGGTTTTGTACAGCACTTTATAGACAGACAAGTATCTTAAAGTRAGGCATACAAATGGTATTTTTTGTCTCAGTTGTTGGGAAGGGTGAGGGACAGACAACTGTGGACCTCTACGTTCATGAATGCACACAACTATCAAGTTTACACACTACAGTTACATAGTTTTGGCACAAAGGGAGGCACTCAAAACACACGTTACTTCATCTCCCACTCACATCATTTGCCATATGAGAGAAGTGAACTTGCATGAAGTCTTTTCCTTGAAGATTCTGTGGACTTGCTAACAAGCA
This sequence comes from Rhea americana, assembly GCF_003343005.1. Taxonomy (NCBI): domain Eukaryota; kingdom Metazoa; phylum Chordata; class Aves; order Rheiformes; family Rheidae; genus Rhea; species Rhea americana. The sequence continues at coordinate 690,552 of NW_028185794.1, read as the reverse complement.
CTAATTGTACAACCCTCAAATAAACGTGCTGGCGAGTTATGTTTAAATGAATCTGTTTGGATGTTGATTGTTGTCACTAAGAAGGGTCCAAGTGCCCGCCATGCAAGTTCACCCTTGGACTTTGTTCTTAAAACCCCAAGCTTGATGTTTAAGCCAAGAAGGTTATGAAGGAAAAAGTTAGCTCTTCCAAACAAAATGAGTTAAAAAAAAAAAGGGGGGGTTATCTCAGGGAAGTGGTTTGTGTGATGCAAGCTAGATTCACTGACACTTCTTTCTCACTCAATTTTAAGCAAAACAAAAGGCCATGAAGTTCTAAAGCAGCCATGTATGCATATTATTATGCATTATATATGCACCACAATCTGTCAGAAAACCAGAGGATTACTGCACTTTATGAACAGTTGTATTATGCTGGAACAGCTAAACGAATGGTTGGACATCTTAAAAAAATATATATATATAACCCAATRAGACATTCACAGTGATATCACAGTAATATGCACTATTTTTAGGCTGATAGGAGGAAAAAAAGACTAAAAGGCAACTGCCAGCTCCGTTCTAGTCTATGTTGTGGCTTGTTGGAGAAGTCAAACAAACATCTCTCTGCAAAAAAGAGGCTTACAAATCCCCCCTCGTCGGCAGTAGCACCCCTGAAAAACACAGGTGTTCAGCCCACATGCAACTGTCTGTGCAACCCCAGGAGTTCTGCAGTCCTAAGAGGCAACTGCTACATACCAAAATTTGAGAGCTACGACTTCACACTACACCATTGCTGGCTTTAAAATCCAGTGTATGAAAGGCTTCTTGAAGATTGGTGAACGCGTGAAGTTTAGGATACTGTCTGTTTGCAGAAAGAGGCTAAGTAAGACCATGCAAGATCAGGTACCAGCAGAAATAGATGCTTACGAGGATGCTGCAGAGGAAATAAAGGGGAAAAAGCCTGACAGCAGACCTGGTATAGACTAAGAATCCTGCAGACGTTCTCTTCTCTAACATCCAGGTACCACAGCTACTCTTTTTTCCCATCCCAGAAGTATCAGCTTACTTAACAGCAAAAACAGAGCCTCAGGTATACCTTCTCTATCTCCTTCCTCTCAGGCAACATATTTGAAGAAGAAAGGGGGAAAAAAATCTACTAAAGAAGAGGTTACTTCTAGGCAACCAAGTGCATCTTCAAGTTATAATTCACATTAGGTAAACTCTCGTGCTTGGATGGCATGTAGTGCTTAATGGATGCAGCTTGCATCATCTGGTGTCACAGGTGTGCAAATTCCTTGTCAAGACCACTAGCACAGCTTGGGCTCTGCAGGAGTGCACTTGGATCACAGGAAGCAACGCCACTTTTGTAGGTGAAAAGCTTAACCTCAATAGTCCGACTGTTTTTATCTGTGGACTGCCTGGCAAGGAAAAGAAGCCTGGAGGATGAGTTGCAGACAGGTTCAGATAGCTTGAAGAGACTGGTGTTTTGGTTGGTAAACACACACACCCTCTGCATTATCCAAATCACAAAGTGCTTTTTTCTGCTTTCAGAAAAGAACACAAGTATCAAGTTCAGAGCCCACAAATGCTTTCAAGGTGGTGAGGGATGCTTCTTACTAGAAGGTCAGTCCTCAACAGGWCATGAACGTGAACAGACAGGGCCGAAGAAAACTGTAGACCTCTTAACTAGCAAGGGGTAAGAAGATTTAAGCTCAGCTTGAGCTGAAAGGTAGCCCTGACCAACTCAAAGGAGTACTGAGAACACTACTCTAACTTGGCCACGCACCAAAACGAACACAAGCACTCACCAGGTGTTTCCTCTGTGTAAGAACAAATTCATGTCAAGTGCCATCCAGAATCAGTGAAGTGTATGAAGAATAATGAAATGGGTTTTAGCTGTAGGTTCTCTGCACCCTACCTTGAAAGAGAAGGGCTCCAGATCCCCAGACTCAAGAGGTCCTAAGCTGGGCTTGTGACTGCCTGATGGAAATCTCTTTCCTCTGACTCCACCAATACCCAAAGGGGCCTCAAAAGGTGAAAAGGTGTAGGACAAAAAGTCACACAGTACGTCTTGTCAGCGTAAAATGTCATGGTGATGCAGATTCCTCTTTGCCTTGAGCCATCAGAGACAATGTTAAAGGTAGGCAGGTCTCACAGCAGAGCCCTAAACACAGCATACGGGCTCTCACGGTGTTCAAGAGGGCATAGCAACCCAAGAGCAGTATGTTCACCACCAGCAATCTGGATAAGGTTCTTTCCACCACTACACAAAGCAACAAATCCCTAGAGGAACGCCACTCCTCCACTAAAAGATCAGTTACGAAGGTGCATCAAACACAGGTGCATCTCCTAAGGATACCAAAAGGAAACTTTATGCRAATATCTAATTCAATGCAAAGATTTAGACAGCAAGCCCAGACACATACACACCTCAAATCAGGAAAGATTAATCCCAGTCTAGCTGTACCATGCAGGGAAGACTATCCAACATCAGTTAAAGCAAATCTGGCTGTAAGAGAGACTTCGTGCAGTAGTGTCCTACGGTATGGCAATATCCAGTGTCACAGAAACTGCAGCAGCTGTTTCACCACTGTACCACCTCATATGCTAAGGCATAGGCAAACAAATCCAAAAGCTGCTACCGAAGGGGGGCAGCAGCTCAGCATACTCCTTGCCCACTAGCACCCGATTCACAAACATCTCCCTATTTTTTATTTATTTTTTGTCTCCTCCCCCTCCTTAGGGGCAGCAAATTATGGAGTTATAGGATAAGCATTCCACAGTCATCTCTGCAGCTGTGCTACAGTCCCCAAATGAGCTCTTCAAGGAGGGGAAAAAAAGAAAAAGAAGAAAAACACCCCAAGCCTCCCCAAAGTACTATCCTATAGGTCAGTATCCTTACCACCTATGACAAATGACTTTTTCCTTTTTGCTGCCCCTAAAATTCAAGGCTTCCTTTTTCAGAGCTCCCAAMAGAATATCCTTCTGAAACAATTTAGCTGTCCAAAAAGACTGACCCAGGTAGTCTAAGCAATTGAAAGAAGCCAAGAATGATGTGCAGACAAAGCAAGATAGCTGCTGGAAAAGTAACAGGCCCCCTTGCAGGAGGACCAGAAGACGCTTTGGAGCTCTGTGACAGTTTTTTGGAATAGTTCAGTCTCTTGCCTTAAAAAAAACAAAAAACAAAAAACAAAAAACAAAAACAAAAAAAACAAAGGTCACTACTGCAGTTTTGCTAGTAGTTTTGATGTTGCCTCCTCCCCAGTGCAAGGTACAGGCTTGGTTACTGGTTCCATTCCATGCCCACAAGCAGCAAGATAGGATACACCTACACAAATATTATAAGCTCCATAAAACYTTGCACTTCCTCAGTGGGGTAATTATAACATAATAATCCCAAGATACATAGTTAGGCAGTCGCATATGTTCACAGAAAGTAAATATTTGCACCTAGTTACTTCCTCAATATGGCAAGAAAGTAGCCCAATCAACAACCTGCAATGGAATACCAAGCAGACGTCATACACAGTCCAGAGAGCAAGTCGCACAGGTTTTTTTTTTTTAAAAAAATGTTAGCTTGAAGGTTACCTTGCTGCTTTTTTTTGTTTTGATTTTTTTTTAAAACCTGAGGTATGCAAGTTGGTAATGGTTTAAGAATACTAATGTGTTGGAAGGATATTTCAGCTTTTTCCACACTTATTAGCAAGCACCATCCCATGATTGTCATTTCTGTATCTGTGCTTCATATGGCTTATCTTTTTATAAAACCACTTACACTACCCATCAAGACAAGGTTTGCATGCTACAGTAAGTAGTGAGTTTGGCATCAGGAGAGAGAGCGTCTCCAGACTTACAYACTCTTATTTCAGAGATACCTGGACAGGTTGGAGAATTGGGTGGAGAGGAACTTCATGAAGTCCAACAAGGGCGAGTGCAGGGTCCTGCACCTAGGGAGAATAGCCCCATGCACCTGCTGGAGGGCTGGGAGCTGACCTGCTGGAAAGCAGCTCTGCAGAGAAGGACCTGGGAGTGCTGGTGGACAAATTGACCGTGAGCCAGCAATATGCCCTTGTAGCCAAGAAGGCCAATGGTATCCTGGGGTGCATTAGGAAGTGAGTTGCCAGCAGGTTGAGGGAGGTGATCCTGCTCCTCTACTCACCTCCTGGTGAGGCCACATCTGGAGTACCGCGTCCAGTTTTGGGCTCTCCAGTACAAGAGACACCTGGAACTACCAGAGGGAGTCCAGTGTAGGACAAGATGCAATGGGCAAAAACTGATACACAGGTAGTTCCACTTGAATATAAGGAAGAACTTCTCTATTGTGAGGGTGAGCACTGGACCAGGTTGCCTAGAGAGGCTGTGGARYCTCCTTCTCTGGAGATATGCAGGGCCCGCCTGGACGCAASCCCGTCTAACATGCTCTAGGTRACCCTGCTTGAGCRGGGGGGTTGGACTAGATGATCTCCAGAGGTCCCTTCCAACCTCAACAATTCTGTGATACCTGACATAAAACAGCTCAACATACTACTACAGATCTGTGTGGCATGAACAGTTTAAGAGATAGCAACAAATATTCTCAGGTTTCTCATAAAGACAGTCTTGACAAGCTCTCGCAATCTCCTTTGGCTGTACCCATCCAGTTGATAGTGTTTGCTTTCACACACCAAGTTTGTGAAGTTTCCCTCCTTTTCTTAAGTATATCACAACTGTACAACTTTGAACCTGCAGAGTTCAGCCCACTTAGGAGACAGCACCATCCTTTCTTAGTCCACTTTGTTATCCTGAAGGTAAGTTCACAAATCAAGGTGGCAGAGACCAGGCTGCTCTCCTAGACATCATGTTGCCCTTTCACCAAAGGGGAACATCCACCGAGAAAAAGTTGTATTTTCAAGAGATGCAGTGAGACGTTAATGTCAGCAGTCCATGCAATCCCTGCATAGTGATGGAAGGCAACCATTTCCATCTGCACATTCATAGTGCGAGACAAGAGATGGACTATGCAGATAACCCTCCGTCTCCACAAAGAGATAAGCTAGTAATATCAATAGCTAGAAAGAGATATCAAGCTGCTGCAGCACATTTTTTTCCCCATCATCACAGCCAGATGTATTTAGTGACACTCTTGTGCTCAGGTGGCTGCAATGCCCAGCTCCAAGCATACAAAGTTCCAGTGTCTGCCAGTCTCCAGAACAACTACTGATAATCCTYGGTCTGCATCACAGCTCCATCCCACCACCTGACACTTATTTCCCAGATTAAAAAACAGTAGTCAGGCAGTAATCAAATTCCTCAGCTACCTTCAGTGGATGCTTCCAYTTGCCAAGGCATCTTGTCATTTTGACTACATCTACTCAAATTGAAGTTCTTCAACTGCAGAAGAGAATCACCACTGAAGTTTTTGTGAACAGTGAAAACAACCACGTCAGGTTACTACTGGGTACTTGATGTGAACAAGCATTACATTGCATCAGAACTGACAATACTGGATACCCACCCACAGTACATTTGGTTTCGAGCAATGACTGCAAGCAGCAAAAGCAAACAGCACTGACACAAGCATTCAAGCTTGCATGAATTTGATATAGCAACATCAGCTTAAGGCAAAAACACTTGTGTTACATGTCTCAGAAGCWGCTCTTAATATAAAGAGAATTTAAGAGAGGGAAGACAGGTTGGTTCTGGAAGTACTATTAGAAAAGTGAACATCTTCCCATATAGACTTAAGGACCTGGTGCAAACATTGTGTATGGTTTTACTAAAAGGACAATATATGAAGAGAGACAACCAAGTCCTTCTGTCTCTTGCAAAAACCTATCATTAGTTCTCAGCTAGCTCAAAGCACAGCATCTCCTCCAGCTTTTCTCACATCACTCCCAACTTATGTGGCTTGATGCCTTTCATTTAGAATTCATGTTCCTGCAATTATGTACAAAGTACAGTTCTTTTTTGTRAAAAGTGCTAATTATGTTTGCTCGTTTGGTTGTCAATGATTAATTTATATCTGAATAGAAAAATGGGTGAGATGACTCCCCAAGAAATAAAGCCAAAGAAACCCAAGGTTCAGTATGTTAGTATGGGAAATCAGCTGAAAAKATTTTAGTTTCAGAGAGAGAGAATTTTACAAGTCAACTCATCCTAGTTCTCTTCCTAGCCTACTGTTTGGGACTTTGCACAGTTCATAGCCTGGCTCTTGTTTGCTGTAAACTTGAGACATGCCTACGTAAAGTGGATATTATGCCAAAACAAACAAATCTTCCACCCGCTTATGGTCCTGCAATCTATTAGGAAGGAAAGGCAAGGCACAYAGCATTAAAACTATAAATACCAACAGGTATGAATGAGGGTATAGTTAAGTCCTACACTGTTAGCAAAAAGACTAAACAYTTTGCTCCATTTCCTAAAGGAATTTGCTTCCATGTTGGCCTTATGCATCAGAGTCCCTGTTTTGCAAGCTTCTGAAACCATTCACATAGTTCAATCCCATTTAACAAAGGCTTCAATGCTTAAATTTCTACAGACTTCATGCTAAAGCCAGAAGAAAGATACCCTCACACCTTCATTGAAGAAAATAATGAAGCACAAGCTCAACTATGCTGTGAAACACAAATGCACCATACAGGAGAGGAGCAACACTCATCTCTAACCACAAGAAAAGCTTCAGCACATCTGTCTGAATAAGTACTGGATTATACAGCCATCAAAACCATGTTTTACAGCTTCCATTCTCAAAGTGATTTAGTCCTGCAATACTACCAACATTCAAAAGACTGAGGCAAAGCATGCGCATCTCAGCTAGGCACCTTCCCCCCCCCCCCATGACGTCCATATGGGTGCAACTTTCCTCCAAAAGCATATGGTATAAGTTAGCTTTGCTGTTGGTTTGCAAACACAAAAATAAACATATCAGTAACCACATAAGGTTACTTGTTAACAAATGAGAGTGAGCATTAGGTAGGTATTTTAAGCTGGAGCTGGCTATTAAAYRTATAAAAGAAAGTTTAATACAGTAGGGAAATAGATAAAGTGACTGGAGGAGATGGGGGGGAGATAGTCTGTTCCCAGAGAAACCTCAGATGGTTATTCCTAGCCTGGATCCCCAGTCTGTCCTGTTCTGTTTGGGAAACTTCAAGGCAAAAAGTTGGAGGAAATACTCCACAAATTTTAGGATACGAGACTAAAGAACAAAACAAACAAAACCCACTTAAAAGGGGACGGCTTGAACAGGGTATTTTCAAACAGTCAAATTCAGAGCCATTCCTTACGACCAGTAATTCTGTTCTTAACAGAGTGGGCAGGATTATATCCTCAGGGAAATCTGAGGAGTGTTTTAATGGTCAAAGCAGAACAACTACCCCACGCAAGGTTGTGCTAAGAAAGATCACGTGATGAAAGGTCCTGTTTGATGTCCAAACAGGAGTAACCACATAAACTGAGGAAATTCTAAGCGCGGGAAGATGTAGGAAGAGCTCAGTGCTGCTGCATTTCCCTTTCTCTAAYGGCTTCAAAACAGCAACATTGCAGGGAGAAGCATAAACGTCACTCAAGAATCGGAGCAAAGCCCTATGATAAGGCTAAGGCAGCTCAAGTGAGTTTGGTATATAGAGTTGAGAAGATGCTTTTTGGCTCCCCCYGGATTAGTGATGGGGAGAAACTGAAGCCAACATAGCCAGCAAAGAAAAAAATAAGGAAGGTGCAGCTATTASAAGCAGCCACTAGTTCCCTTGGAGCTGGAGAAGAAAGTGGATATATTTTGGGAAAATACTTTGACTATAAAGCATATCTGCCATTGAACATAAGGTTGACTTCTAAGCTGGAAATTAGACTGGATGATCCCAGGTTACTTCCAGTTTCACATAGCAGCAGTATCAGCCTCCAGGATTTTCCTGCCAGTTTGATATTTTGCTGCTCAAAGCTTCACCTCGCCAGGTCATGAATATCAGCCTCGTAACAACTTGCAATCATTCCAGCTGCCCATGYTGCAATGAATGAGAAGCTCTAAGGGCTTCAGGGAGCTACTCATTCCAATCTTTAATTCTCACCAAGTCTAAAATCAACGTGTAGTTTATCTTTTAACATTAAGATATGCAGATTTTTATAGGAAAAGCACAAGGAAAGCACATGCAGATAACAATATTATTTTGCCCTGCAACACATGGCCTTGGCTAGTTACRACTGGCAGATTTCTTCACATAGAGCAACAATTTTGTTGAATACCACAGACAACACCTTATTCCAGCCTACTAGTTATAAGATCATGATCTAAAACATTAAAACATACTAATTTTCTCCCCTCCMTTCTCTCGCTGAGAAGAAGCGGTAGTGAAATGACCCTTCAGATTGCCATGGATCTACTGCACTATTCTGGGCTGGTGACACAATAGGAGCTTTGAGTCCTCCCACAAAAAGAAAAAAAAAGTAGGAATATTAAGTAGCCCAACGCAGCAGAGTGACTCCTACGGCCATCCATTTTCTTCTTTCTTCTGCCTGGAGGATAAATGCTTTCACATATTACCATGGACAAACTGGGACAGATCTGTGAACAACAAAAATACATAAGGCTTCAACAATGGGKTTTTTTGGCCCATTAAGAAACTCATCTCCTTACCATGGGAGAAGTCCAAGTGCTTCCACTACTAAGGGTCTCTCTGACCTCCAAAAGGTACCAACCTCCCATTCTATGTCCTCTCCCACCTCTAAATCAGTTAGAGAGACAGCCGAGCTGCCTAAAATATGCCATAGAAGCYGGATTATGGTCAAGCACCCCCTTTAAAGTACATTTTCAAAATGAATGACTTCATTACAGTATCTATTCCCATCTATCCAATTAGCACAACCTTGAGAAAGCTGATAAAATAAGCCCAGTTCTTCAGCCTACAATGCAGTTCTGCCACATTGGAATCATTTCTAGGTTTCAAAGCACAAAGGATGACTTTTATTTTAAAAAGTGTGTGATATACAAGCACTTACTGGGCATTATGTTTTAACACTATCAAAATACACTGTTTCACACTTTTGGACAGATTCTGCAGTTACCTTGTTCCATTCTCAGCTACAAAATATCACCTTGAATCACCACATGTAAATGAAAACGCAAGCCATTTACAGCTTAGCTTTCTCAGTCAAATCACGAGAAACTGCAGGTGGCACAAGRTATGAGGCATTTGGGATTTTAAGAAACTCATGCAGTGAAAGCGCAGGTGCAATCAGAACATAAAAACTGCAGTAAGGGAGACAGAAGATCCACATGGACAATCTCCCACCTTAAGTGGCCAGCAGTAGATCTCTAAGACCATGGAGCACAGGAAATGCATAGTGTTGGGAGTCAGGGACACACACACACACTTTATTTAATGACCCAAGGTGGTATTCTAATATGCAAAAATCTGCCCCGTTTCCAACCCCCCCCCCGCCATTGTATGAACTTGTCCCATTTCTTTCTGAACCTACSTAAACTTTTGGTGTCCATGGCTTGCAGAACAGTACCCTTCAGCTTGTCTCAAGTGAGATAGCTCCTCTTCATTTTGAACCCCTAGTTTCTGGGGCTAATATGAGACAAGTTGGGGTTCTTGCTCAAAGGATTAGCACTATGTCCCCTGAAGACAGCATCTCACAAAACAAAACATGATGCAGCTTTCAAAGATGCCAACTTGGACACTGACATCAGACAAAGCCTTTTCTTTTTCTTCGTTCATAAATGAGAACGAAGTGATGATAGAAAACTGTTTCATCACAGAAATTGTACAGATTTGATTCTAATTCAACTGAAGTAGTTTAGGAGAAAGGGACACTGAGGACAATCTGACATCTGCTGCCTTTTAGAGGAAATGCTAAAAGYTGGACTTTCCAGCACATAAAAACCTCAACCTTAACATAGGAACTAAATTCTYTTGGTCTGACAACCATCCTTCCGCACAAACTGTTTCAGCACAATCAGATGAAACTGCACACGGAGATAAAACAAGGCAATAAAATAGAGAGAAGGGGGAAGCTATTTAAATATATTCAGACGTCTTTGTGTAGGGTTGATCATTGCCTGGACATGTCTACAAAGTGCCAGTTAAATGTCAAACAGTTGGCATAAGCTAGGTTCTGTTGAGAGGGGGGTTCATTAGCTGCACTCTTTATCAGAATGACTTACCACAACATTGCAAATCCCCACTGCTGCTCGAGGCAGAGAAGAACGGACAATAACTATGTATTTACCAGCAGAAATTGCTTATCATTATCTGTCAGTTGGCTAGGAAGTAAGCAGGACAGCGCCTATCTGAAGCTTATCCTTTTGCTTCCATGGGGCACATGCAAAAGCACAACCTGGGATCTCTCACACCAAAGCATTCCCAAAAAGGATATAAAAGATGCCAGATGCCCAGGAACCAGATGCGCCACTGAATGGAGTGCTCCGTTACAAACGCACAACCAGCCAGCCGACATCCAGCACCTAGCAAATCAGGGCTTGTTAGCGTGGCTGTCCATACTGGTTCAGCTGCGCAGCAGTGGGTTTGGTTACTGCTAGGACTCTTTTGGTCTCCCTTGGAAGGGCCCTGAATACAGGCATCTCTTCCAGCCTCCCCTGCACACTTGCATGTTGAGAAAATAAAAGAATTAAGAAGGCACAGGTACTGAAAAGAAACATTCCTTGGACTACTGTGGAAGGTACAATTTAGCGTTTTTTATTTATTTTTTAAGAGGTCAGTTTTTCTGTAAAACAACCTTCCCAACTCACATGTCAGTATAAGCAAGCAGCTTAGGCCTGATCCATGTGGCGACCAGTTACAGGCCATGTCAATTAACAYGCTTTTCTGGTTTTCCATGGAAAARCAACCAGTAAGACTAGGCATCCATGCACCGCTGCAGAAAAGCTTTCGTAGATCTATTTATGGCATAACTACACACGGAGTTTGGGTGCAAGTCAAAGCTTCATTTGTGCTCTGTTTCTAGTTTGGATCTTATTGTAGCTCAGATACATGATGACATGTTTAATATTCAGTGAACTGCAAGTGCTGAAGCACTGTAAGAAGGTTCAAGTTAAAAAAAAATTACAAAAACTGAGAAGTGAAGCAGTTAAGCATTTACCTCCAGGTTTCTCATGACCTGAGGTACATAAAAAGTACGCAAACYTTTCTCAGTCAGCCATCAGTTTATCCCAGTAACATTTTCAGTAACACTTTTCATGTTACTGACTAGCTAATTTCAAGTGAATCCTCAAGTGGCTCCACAAATCCTCTAAAGCACCCTAGGAGTCTGAAAAGCTGCTTCCACATCACAGAATGGTTCAGGCTCTTCCACTCCATCTCCAGGGAAGTTAACAGACCATCATTAGCCTAGACTACGGCTGCCTTAGCCACCAGACTGAGGCTAAAAACCTGAAGCTAAGCAAAGACAGAGCAACTCCAACCCAAAGTTGCCTCCCCAAAGCCAGCAGCCATAAGTCACGGTCAYGGCTCTTCATAGAAGCAGACAGACAACACCCTGCCCAGGAGGTACAAAACAGCTTCACACTAGCAGTTCTCCCACTGGCACGCKACACCCTCAGGGGAGCAAGACAGACCTATTATTTCTTGAGCGCCGAGGAGCAGCACGTTCCAGCACTCATGAGCCTGTTGCTGGGGTTAGAGGGAGAGCTTTGGCATCCAGCATCCCCAAAACAGGCCAGGYAAATCAGAGCAGAGCCTGGCTGCACCACTCCCTGTTCCCACGCATCTCCTCCTGACCTTGCCTAGTCCTAGCTTTCTCCTCTGCCGCCGTCCTGGGTACAAGGCAAGGCAGACTGGATGTCTAAAGGCAAGCTTTAGCTGTCTCCTGCTGGCTGAAAATGACCGAGATGAGTTTGTAAGAAAAACTGAGTAGCCTTTAGGTTACCAGAAAAAGCAAGTCACATCCATGCCTGGTACATATCAGAGAAGTTTTAAAGATGGCTTAGCCAATTTAACATATAACTAGCTTAAAAGGCATGCCCCTACTCCTCCATCCATCAGACGCTCCCAGACTCTCCATTTCACTGGCTCTGGCACTCCAACAAAGTCCATGCAAGCCAACTCACCTCACTCACCTAGCAGTAAGTGAGCAGCTTTCTGTCAGGTTCCTGAGCTGAATCCTTACCGAGAGGTTAAAAAAAAAGAAAGTCGTGGAGCCAGCAGAAGGAAAGTTACAGGTAGATGGTATCACCCTTAGCAGCARCAGCAAGTTGTTACATACTGTAGCTCCATGAGATTAACAGCTAAGAACGTTGCAGACAATTGGACGTTTATGATTCTTCCAAGAACTCAAGATAAACGCACATTCTTGAAGAGTTTTGCTTCCTAAATATCAGCCGTTGTCTGGCAGTTTCCAGTAGCTCTTTTTGTATCCTGTCTAATAGCAGGACGCCAAGAACACAAGGGCTTTCATTTGCGTTAACCGCAGTAGAAAAAGCTTTAACTAAAACTGCAGCCACGTCTTCCACCCTCACATGTTTTTCAAGCACTAGAATATAGCATGACCTCCCTCCCCCATCCCATCAGGAGAAAACAGGATAGGAAATGCTAGATTTCAAAACTGGTAGATATTTACTAAGTAAAATATTTTGGTAGTATTAAAAAAAAAAAAAAAAGGAGCTATCTAGATTAGACTTGAAGAAGAAACAAATGCAAATTCCTGCGCAAGGAAGACAACAATAGATGACAGCAATAAGACCCAGTGAGTAGCCAGCGAGTACGTGAATCAYGAGCACATTTTAGTAAAGCCTTCCTTACTATCACCACAAGTATCACCACACACYTGTTTTTGAAAGTTACTTAAAACATGAACCTAACACAAGCAACACAAGAGAGAGGAGCTGGAGGTATTTCTTCAAATACCAGTCGCACATCTTCCTGGGAGACATGACAGTGAAGTTACCTCCCTCCCAAGTTATGTCACAATTTCGTGGGAGGCATCAAGAACTTCCAGAAAGGCATCCGAAAATGGGCTAGTATGCACTGAGATATCTAACTGAAACAACTGGAGCCTTTGTACTGAAGCCTGAAGTGCTTCCTGTAGAAGGTCAGTTTTATCTCCAGAAATACCTCTCACCTAAACAAGCAGATGCTCTGAACTCTGACACCTTGCAACCCTTTGCAAAGCTGTACTACTTTCCTCAATGTATACTTTGAGTATGGACCTGTCACTAACGCCCCTGGACAGAGGCCACTAAAACTTGTTCTTGAAGATCACCTATGTCACTTTTCATGTGTTTAGATTCCTCAAGAACGGCTGYGTCCTACCTGTACTGATCATGCTGTTCACAGATGTGCTTTTGGAGACGCTACAGTAGCTACTGCTTGTTCTGTACTTTAAGCTTAAGGTCAGACCATGCCTCAAGGCAAGAGGAGACTATTACAGCCGACTTGGTCCTCCCTCCAATACACACACACACACACACACACACACACACACACACACACACCTACCCCTTCATGTCAGAACTGCACAACAAGGGAAGCAGAACTGGATCTGGAAGAAAATATTCTTGGGGGGGAAGGGAAACCCTCACAGAATCACAGAATGGTTGGGGTTGGAAGAGACCTCTGGAGATCTTCTAGTCCAACCCCCTGCTCAAGCAGGGTCACCTAGACCATGTTGGACAGGAGTGTGTGTTAACACAGCACAGCTTAACTCTGATTTGTCTGGACTCTGCATGCCCAGAAAAAGGCCACATACTCTCCGAAGAGAACAAAAGAGCAAAACAGACCCAAGAATCTGGGTACCAGATCATTCACCCCCAGCATGGTGTCCCTGTGTAGTCTCCAGCACTGAGCTCAGCGCTCCTCAAAGGCCTAGAAAGAGCATGTTTCAGAGAGAGGCTGCTTGAACCTCTCAGGAGTTACTATCAGGACTCTACTCACCCCATACCCCCTATAAAACATTAGGCCATCAGCTCTGCTCCCAGGAGGCACTGGCAGATTAGATGAGYGACTTACCAACAAAACTGGTGACTGGATCATGGCCCGCAAACCATTAGCAGTACTCAGAAGACCCAATACACATGCAGCAGGGCACTCTCCCCTCTTTTACCTACCTGCGAAACGAGACAGCAGTTGACCTCCCATAGAGATGTTAAATAACCAGAATGAGCCTAGCAAAGAACAAGACCATGGAAGACCTGTGGCTAGATAAGAAGCCTAGATGACAAGAATTCACAGCAGCATCAGCACGGCAGCATATCCACCAGAGAGATTAGGCACATATAGCACTAATTGCCCAAATAATGCCAATTTCCCTGAGACAGTTGGATTTTTCCTCAGAACAGTACATTTATGGAAACATTAAAAACTACAGAGAAGGCTTCATGCTGTACAATAAAAAAAARRAAARRAAAAAAAAGAAAAGGATCCATCGTTGTTCTAATCAAACTGCAAATGTGCACTGGGTTTTTAAGCAAGTAAATGGAAATCATGCTGACATACAATTGTTCCACCCCCGGGTTCGCCTTCACACATTTCTTAGAGGTCATTTTTAAAGAATTAAGCCTTGTTCAGCTAAACATCTGGTGGCTGTTGCTAGAGGAAACAGACTATCTGCAACATTTGAGCAAAAAATAACAAGTCACAAAAAAGCAGACTGCATAAGCAAGAACAAACGTTTTCCCAGCATACCAATCTCAAATGTTACATGAAATACTAYGCTTGATTTTGAGGTTAGAACATAGTGTTACTTAGGTATTGCATACAGGTTAACTTCAGAGATTCAAATTCTCTAAGTTCRTAAAAATATAATCATGTTGTATTATAATCAATATTCTAGCTAGCAGCAGCCCTAAGGATTTTTTAGAAGCAGTTCTGCTGGAGAAAGAGGAATTACAGGTTAAAAGGGGATCAGTTCAGCTCCAGGCATTTTCAGATTTATACCAAGTATAAGTTGAGAAGCTATGCAAGATGGTTTTGGTCATTAACTGTTTGATTTAGGGCCACCATGCTTAACAAAACAAGTATTTCTGTTTAACACTACAAAGCATCTTTTCAGTCGCTGTCCTTTTTACTTGGGATTTATCAGTTCGAGTTCAATGCCCAAAAGGTAAAGCTACATGACACTAAACTAGAAGCTTGATTTTGTGAGAAAAAGCTGAAAGCTGAGAAGAAGCTCTAATGACATTATCATTCGAAGCCCTAGGACCAAACCAGAAGCCTTACAAGATCACAAACGGGCTTTATAGATCATGAAGTCCCGCATCAGGGGACACAGCATTCCWGAGAACATCTTAAGCAGAGTAACACTAATATACTGGAATTGCACTTCACATTATGTACTCTTCTACAAATAGATATCACTGTTCTTTGAGGAGAGCTTTAGCACTTAAATAATCCAGAAGTCTGATGGATGACTAATACAACTAGAAAGCTTCGAGCACAGAAGAATATTTTCAGTACCACTCACTCATCAGAACCACACAATACGCAGCTGCTGAACAGCGGAGGCACCTAAGGCTTTTGCTACCATCGCTCTCTCTCTTTGTTTTTTTTTCTCTCCAAACCACACACAAAGCCTTTGGTTGCAACTAGCTTCCTCCAGCACTCCACTCCACAGAGAAGTCCACTCTGCAATCAGCCTCAGCTGCTTAGACGTTATCTTGTACGTGTTACCACTGGTCGAGGAATATCTCATATTAGTATGCAGTGAATCTCTCTCTCTTTTGTAGAAAGCCCCTGCAAAGCACCACTCACTGAGCCAGCAGACACACACCCCATGTGCAACTGTTTAAGCTGGGAGTTTCACTGTTGCGCTTGTTTGTTTATGCTATCCCCCCAAAATTGCTCCTAACACCAGGTTCCTCCAAATGCTGTGGATATGGTGCTGCAGGCTCACCAAGCACATTGAAGGAGAACAGAGCCAGGAGCTGACTCTTCACTCCTACGGACAAAGCGTTTCCCTATCACCAGCGCAGGAGCTGAGGCCGCATCAATGCTGAGAATAAGCCAGGCCAGCGCATCTCTGCTGGAGGGGCCTGAGGCAGGGAACATTCAGGTGAGGATACAAACGGTCCTTGAAGAGCAATGACTTGAGCCGGTGTGCTAGCCTACAGAGAATTATGGGCTAACGAAAGCATGACATGGGGCATGTTTAAATAYGAAGAAGTTAAAACACACAGAAAAATAAGAGGCAGGAGGCAGGAATGGGATACAGGTGCAGGCAGGTCAGGAGCAAGATCAGTGGCTGAGACRGCACCACTTTTTCAGTCTTGAAACTGATAAAGAATTTCCGTAATACATTGTCAACCTCTACTATATATTAAAAGCAAGGGAAAAGTACACTTGGCTTTACTCATTATATGATTTGGTATTCATATTGTCCAACAGTCTCTGCTTAAAATCCACATCTGTGTGCAAGTGACTGACCAGAAAGCAAGTGGTGGTGGTGTGTGTGKGGGGGAAATTGGACATCTTGAATTGGGCAGAAGCTTCTCTCAAGTGAAAAAAGCATGCTGATTCCAAACTCCACAGAAACCACTTCATCTGATAAAAAGGTTCCCAAGATCCCAAACATGCATCAGGCAGGGATGAAGAAAAAGAACAAGCCAATGACTTCAAGCCACACAAGAAACCATCCACAACATCATGTCAATGGCATGCTTCTTTAGACTCCAGCAGCTTATCTTTAAGACAAAAGAATATGAAATATAGCACAGTTGGATAACTACAGTCCCTACTGGATCCACAGAAGGATATTAAAAGCACCATACTGCACCAGTCTGAACTGCTCAAACTAAGAAGTTTCAAGGAATTAATGACACTCATACTACTGGCATCAAGAGGGAAATTGCTTTTAAGGGCTAAAATGGCAAAATAATGACATACAGTATGAAGCAAAATTGACAACACATTTCTCCTTCGGGCTGGAAGCATGAAACTGTTCCTGCCATGCTCCYCTCATCCCTTCCCTCCCCAACCCCCCACCCCCTACTTAGTTGAGACTACCAAAACTCAAAAAGCTCATTAGGCTTTCTGTATGAGAAATATAAAACAGAAATTACAATTTAGAAAGAATTTGTTCTGTGAAGTCACTTTATCCAAACGTAGAAACAGCATTTCCAAAAAGATTTTTTTTTCATCACTGATCTCATGAAACAGGCAGTAAGTGTCCTACATATGCTGAAGTCAAACACTCTCACCAAGGAGCATTACTTGCTTTGCTCTCAGTTCTGGAAAGAAAGTTCTCAACATCTACAATTTTTAGTTTTCTGCTTATTTCATAACAAAGTTAAAGTGCTTTTAGAGAAGCTTCCAGTTACTCATGAAAGACTTTGGACTCTCCCCTACTTTATAACCTACCCAGCTTGAACAACTTCCCTATAAAAGGTATTCATCACAGACAACATCCTTACAGTTACCTGGTTTCCGGTTCRCAACACACGTTTCTAGAACTAAAGCTAAGGAAATTCAATCAGGGATGCAATTTGCATTMAGTTTTCAGACAAATTATTTCTGGTAAAAAACAAAACAAAAACCCAAAACACAGCACTGACAGAATGAAAAATACTGAAATGGAAACATGGAATAGAAATTGAGGAGCTTTAATTCAGATCTCTAAGCGTCCTCCTGCAGGTTTGATGGACACTTCATGTACTTTGGCTAGATGTTACTGAATTTTATAGCATCTCCCCTTATAGATTTTTTTTTTTTTTTTTTTTTTTAAGAATAAGGATGGGAGTTGCGTGCTAAGACCTTCCAGAATATCAAGTCAAATGACACTCACCATATGTTTCGTAATTCACTTGTCTTTATTATCCAAAATCACAGCGTAAGCAAATACTGGGGCATCAGAGCAGCACAGCAGCTAGCCAGTCATACCTGTAGAGATTTTAAAAAGAAGGAAAAAAAAGTAAACACTTTAGAAAGTCTAAATGCAACAGCTTCCAATATTGCTTTGTACTTTACAGAGCCAAACACCTCTTCCTATAGAAAAATCTAGTATTTCTCCTTACAACAAATCAGGGCATGAGTTTTCACTCAGAAGAGGACAGTGTTTTTCTTAAAATACAGATGTTTGACTGCTCAGTGATTATGGTTTGTGTTTTCAGTAAGCTGCTTTCCCACCCTGGCAAACAGGATCCCAAATGTGAACACCCAGGAGGCAGCATCCTTGGGTTGACTACATCTCCCGAGATGCTCCAGGCTCTTTGGTCAGAAGGAAGCATAAGGGGGTTTTGTCTTTGTTTCTCGTTTTTCCCTCCCCTCAAATAACACCCTCCAAAAGTGCATAGCTCATACGGCAGAGCAGGGCTCAAACACCAGTTTGTAAGGATGAGTGCTTCATAAGGGGTGATACCAAGGCTGAACCAAAACTGAATGGTTTCAAAGTGTTTCTGGAAAATAACTCTACCCTGGATGACCAGATACAGGCTGCTTCATTTTTTTCAAAACTTAGGCATTTGGCTTCCGTTTGAGAAGTGTGCACTGTTCAAACACAAATAAATTGAAATGAGCAAGTTCAAGTTGTGAAGAGCTTTAACAGCCATCTAGAACATAGGCTCATCTGACACACTGAACTACAAGGCAGACTTCCCCTACACACAACGTGCTCTGCAACATAGGCTCATCTGACACACTGAACTACAAGGCAGACTTCCCCTACACACAACGTGCTCTGCAACATGCTATAAGGAGCCCCTGGCTCCCAAATATCTAAGTGCATTCAAAGTCTATCCCTAAGCTAGAACTTTTCTTATTTTCCAAATTATTACAGCAGAGGTAGAAATTTAAGAGTTCATACCACCCTTTGATACTACTGCTTCCATAAATACATGTCAGGGAAAAGAAGTGTGGTCTACTCTCTACTCTGACTGGCAAAAGTAAGCTTTTGTCTTTGAGAAAGCCCTATGCTCTACATTAGCAAGAAGAGTRTTTTTTGGCTTTTCTCCAACAGCAAGCACAAGATGTGTCAAAGTCACGATTACCCAAGAGTCACCACTTGGACCGAAGCACGCAGGARTTTGGGTCTACCTCTGTCCTGTACTTTTATAAGCTTCTTGCTAGCCTATGTTCTCTCCATATCGCTCATTATTTCTTCCCTCAAAAAGCTAGGTTTGCTCAGTTGCATTTTAAGAGACTTCAAAAAGTCTTAAAGAGCTCACAGCAGCTATCATTATTAATCCTTGACTTCAACTACCCAGCACCAAATTGTGAGCAAAGCCAGCCGCTGGGATGAGGAAAACACACCACTTACAGCTTCAGCTTAGAAGGTCTAAGCAACACTCATCCATCCAAAACAGAAAGACATCAGGTAGCTGAATATAATCTCCCTGTATCAGGCTTCTTTTAAAGCATTAAGGAAAACTTTAGAGCCTAGCACCAAGTAAAATTAGATTATTTGACCCAATCAAAGGCCACAGGAAGAACCAGCCAAACTCGAACTCGGCTAAATTGCAGAGGACATGCAAGCACCTATACATAGAGTCAAAGTGGGATTGCAGTGCTTTTTATTGACTTGACAACCCAATCTGTACAGCACTCTTGAGCACAGACCAGATGGACTATCCCATGAACCTGACACATCCATTTAAATGCTTTTTGACCTAGGGAAGCTTGCTCATTTTCCACCTTCAACACATCCCAACACTGCAGCTTGGGAGAGTGGGGGAGGAAGTACTGCACAGAAACRCCATATTGAGATATTTGGTCAAAAACTACCTCAGTTTGTTGATATAAATAACCTCCAAGAAGTACTGGCATCTGCAAACACAGCAGCTAAGCAGAAAAACCTATTTATAATGCGCTCTAAGTTACATTTATTTACTTAAGAAATAAAAGCAAATAAATCATCTCAAGCTCTGCTAGGGTTAAGGCCTGAAGCCAGGAATTACATATTATTCACGTCCTGCTTGACGACAAGAACACAAGCGCATTATGGAAGAACCAAAGTGTAACTTAAATTCCCAACATTGGTCAGTCCCTACAACTTCCTGCTAGTAAGGCCAAGTTACAAAACTCCGGCCGTGCTTCAGAAAACCAATTTATTARGAGACCTTTCAACCCGCAGCACAGCAAACAGGACTCCTCCCTGGCTCTCCCACATTCCCATAACAGCACGTTCTCATACAGGACTCCCAGGCTCACGAGAGCATTGGAGACTTGAAAGCTGGATTGAGCTCATTTTCTGACTCACTCCTGCATCAACATTGCTGGGCTYGTCCAGAAGCCCTGTCCAGTACCAAGGCCTCTCAAGCAAAGCATGAGGGACCCTAGGGTAATGAGAAGGACTTGGCTTATGATTGCAGCACACGTCAGAGCAGCAACCTGCACGAGAGGCTGAAAACCTTGTTCAGCTGCCAGTATGGCACAAAACAGAAAGCCAACCCTCATAGCAAAGCAGCAGCAATGGTGAACAAGCTTGAATACATATGGACAACTCGGTTGGTGCGCAGGTTTATCATGGTAACGAGTTCCATTTTGTCTTAACACTTTCAGCAAGCTGTACAGCTTACGCAGAGTAAGAGGGGCTTGTGCCTCTTCTGAAAGGGAAGATGAAGGCTGAGAAGAGGGAAGGAGAATGAAGGAGGCAGTCTGAAACCAACAGCAAGATAGACATTTTCCAGCTTTTGACAGACAATTAAACTTTTGCATGTTCATTAGTACCTCCAGCCACTTTGCCCATTTCCTTTGGCATCTCCTTGAGAGCACTAGCTAGGCTTTAGGGTTACACATGCCCTGGCACAGATGCCAGGCTGAACTGCCCAGACCTTGGCTTTGCACAACGATACGGAAGTAACGCAGAATCTGCTTTCAATAAGGTTGCTTTGGTTTCCCCCCAAAAAAACTCTTCGKGAAAAATTTATTTTACAGAACAAGGATTTTACAGAATGCCAAAAAYGTACGTGAAACATTTGGGGAGCTAGGCATGAGACCCAAGCAGCTGTACTCAGGACATACTCCTCTGCATCACTTGACATAAGCAAGGCGAAGGCACCTGCCTGTTCTCAGCACAGTGCCAACAAGCAGCATTTCTGTTCAGACCTCAAAGGCCACAGCATTCAGACAAACACTATCAAATCAACTGGGGAAGCTCCGCAGGCACCAAAATCCTTTTCCAGTTGTCAGTGAGAGAAAAAAGGCCACACCAGAAGCTTTAAGCTTCACTACATGTTTTTCTCCATTATTTTTCAAAGCTAGATGAGAAGTCAGCTTCTGAGCTTGCTTTAGTCGCAACAGAGTAAAAACTAATGTCCCTGAAGGCAGCTCATGAATAAATAATATTTGCTACCTTTGAGTACACAACCAGATCTTTCATCTCCTCCAGGACCTGGGGGGGGATCTGTGCCAGTCAGAACAGAAGTGATTCCCAGAGACAGAGTACTTTCTAGTTTGGGCTATACTGCACATACTTTTTGGCTCCCAGAGGAAGACACAGCTTCTGTCATAGCACCGAAGACAACTCTATAAAATCATTTTTTATTCGTTCTCTCGGGAAGCTGGTCTACAGACAGTTTTGAAGTCTTTTGTATTTAGTCTTGTTATTATTTGATTACTAGTTAGCAGCACAAAACTCTGCATAATACTTAAGAAATCCATCTTTAAAATGTATTACCAAATGAAAGCATGGCAACATGATAAAAAAAAATCTAACCTAACGGACACTTCTGCACTGCAAAGTCTTCACACAAAGGTAAGAAATCTCCAAATAGCATTAGATGCTGGAACAAAACTTTAGTAGCCAACGTGACGCTCCAGCACTCATCTTAAGTTTGAACAACGAGAAGCTTGTTCAGCCACACACAGAATTTGAATCAGCGCTCCAGAAACCAACGCAGTCAGTCTTCAAACGAGCCACTATCAGGCTTGGCTCAAGACATGTGCAAGTCAGCAAATTTTAAACCAAAGAGTTCTACGGCCATATGAAGAAATAAGGTCTTTGTAGACCATTGCTGGTGCACAAGAAAGTCCTTTCAGAAGAACTCACTGTCAAACAGCTTTGGCATAACACCTGGAACACATTACTGTTCCAAGTCAAATATACAGAGACAAACCTCCAAAATATTAATCCAATTTCAAAACTTCAAAGGTACTAACATTTTTAAACACTCCAGAGATCTAAAGCACCTTCAGTGGCAGTGAGGAAACTAGTAGGAGCATCTGTACATACTAAAGCCTCACCCTCAATAGGCAACTTCAAGGCAGAGTCTGCCTAACGGCTAAAAGCAATAAACAGATGAGTTCGTAAAATGAAACATTCCTCTCCTATTCTGCCAACACACAAGGAATGCCTCTTTGGCAGGGGAAAGTTGGCACGACAATCAGAGTTCAGCAAACTTAAGCTGCATGTTATGTGCAAGAGCAAAAGAGTGAGGAAGGAGCAAGGAAGGATCACTTAAGCTGCGCAGTTACGTGAGCGTTTCCCCTCAAAAACATTGCCAAGTTAAGGCAGCTCCCAACATACCACTCTGCCTTGTTCCTATCACACTGGTACCCTCTTTGCTAATGAGGGGATCACGCTACAGACATGCTTTAAATACTCATTTTATCTTCTCTGAGGTTGGTTCCCTAATCTGGTTCATCCAGCCACCTTACAAGAAGGTAGGATCAACGCAACCAAGGACTACTGAAGGCTAAGAACTCATTTTAGCAAGGAAACTGCTAGATATGTGACTATTCAGGTTTAGCTCAGGTGGTTAGGGCATGGTGCTGCTAATGCTAAGGTCGTGGGTTCAACCCCCACACAGGGCTATGCTGAGGGTTYGACCAGATGATCTCCAGAGGTCCCTTCCAACCTTATAATTCTATGATTACCCTCACGTTGTTCCTTTTTCTTGCCTTATTTCCCTCCTTTACCCAACCTGAAGTCATTCTGAAGCCGATAGGTTTTCCTTAGGATTTCCAACCACATGGCAAAACTCCTTTACTCTTTCTTCCATCACAGCTTCAACCATGTGGCAAAACTTCTCCTCCAGTCTTACCCACATCAGAGCTCCACTGTTAGGTGCAACAGAGAACTCTGTGCTTAGCCTTAGCCCACATTTTTAACTTCAATCAGACGAGAGTAGCTCAAAGATGCCACCTGCACCTCCATCTACATACTGCTCTGGTTGCTAACCCATTAAAGATCACRAATGGATACAGCTCTGAGGAGAGCATCAAAACAACTAAAACCTCCGAATGCCAACAGAGCTGAACCTAAGAATGAGGCCCATTTAGCTTAGTTTTGAGTCTGAAACTGTAAGTAGATGCCTGGTATACAGAAAGAAGAGGGCAAGTGTACACAACTTCTCTGTGCAACTTTTCCAACCTCCAAAATTATTTTTAATTCTGSCCCTTCCCAAGTCAGTTATGTTTCTGCATATTCAGTAATGCTTAATGGAATTTCATCATGAGCTTGCCCAGTCTCCCTCTGAACCCGCACGACCTTTCTGCAGCCCCAACATCCTTTGGCTGGTTCTGAGTGTTATTCATTGCCTGAAAACCAACCTCCTTCTGTTTGTTCTGAACCTACCTCCAGTTTTTGCYCCCAAATCTCGTAATGGGAAAGAGCGGATCATCCTCCCACAAGGCCGCTCTTGACTGTATTGATTTGACCTAACCTAGCTAACATTAAAGGATTAGCAACGGATGAAAACGAGCACTTCTTGTCAGAAGGGACATGAAGAAAGAGATCAGCTTTGACCGTACAGAATAAGCAAGCAGCATTTTCTGCCAACTAGCAGTAGATATTAAAACTACGCCTGGTGCGCAGGTAAGCAGCAGTGTGCCACAGAGGACCCAAACGATCACGTTAAGGTTGTTTGCAGACTAGGTTTGCCCTCAAAAGACAGGAAAGCAGCAGTACGAGGAGGGGAACGAGTCATATCTTGTTGGGTAAATTTTCCAGTCTTTTCCGCAGAAASAGATAGTTACATTCAAGACCTGAAGGAGAACAGAGTACAAAGCTGATGGCCTTAATTGCACTTTAGAAGTAAAGCTCCTGTGCAGATGCAATAATTTACAAATTCCTCTCTGAATACACCCTAAAACTGATATCTACATTTGTTCTGCTCAAATGAAAAAGAAAGGTCAAAGCCAGTAGAAGTTATTCTGGCACTGTACTTGGGCAGTACTCAGAACAATATTTATCTGACACTTAAGTAAAAAAGAAAAACACTGCTGCTTGCAAAAGCCTTGCAAATACCACTCGAAGTATCACTCTCCGTTCCCCTAATTCATGGGTAGCCCATGTTTCAAACACAGCACCACAAGAACATCTAGATCTTAATTTTGCCCTTACAAAGGAAACTTTTGAGTTATATACTGGCACACCCGAGTGCAATCTCTGTGCATGTAAAGGTTTGACATTCCTCATAAGCCACTGAAACCTGCACATATTTCTACAGCTTGCATAACAAGAAGGTGGTTTTTGTTAGTAGAGAGATGCTGAAGACTTCAGAGCTGATGCCAATAGTCTTTCTGATGAAAGGGCATACTCAGATGAACGGTGCTTTAAATAAGACTAGGAGATTATTAAATTTAAAGATAACAGGTAGACAAGTTCAGAKAGAGTCCCATTTATAACACATGAATACCTTAAAAAGAAATTCTTTAAATCTTTTGAATCATTCAGAACAGACTCTTGCCTTCTCCAAATTATGTTTCATTACACGAAGTTTTCACTGCCTATACTTCCTGGAGGTATTCCCAGGTGGGAGCAAGACTACCTGCTTCCAGTAGTAAGGATCATCTGATACTACATGGCTCAGTGACATCTCAGCAAGGCTACTCCTCCCCYGTCCTCTGGGGCTGAGGATGCTCACTAAGACAGTTATGTTCYACACTTCTGTTACTAGCCTCCACTCCTGAAACTTTGATCTGTTTGATTCAGTCTACAAATTTYGAAGAAAAAACAAACTGGAAAAGCCTACTTAAGAGAAGTTTACTTTTCATTTCCAGATGACCAAAGCTTTTGCAGAACAGATACGTGAGAAATTGTAGCTTGAAAGAAAGCTATTGTCGGACCCTAGGAAAAACCAAGTACACATCCTGAAACAAACCATCTGCTTTTTTTTCTCRTATAAGAGCTACCAAAGCAACAGCTAGCCCCGAGTTCTACTCTGATGACCAAAGTCTCATTCAAACACTACAGCGACAAATCAACAATTCTGTCCTGTTACATTTGTTACACAAGTAAGTGTTCGTTCTCAAAGCTGAGCTCTCTTCCATGAAAGGACAAGAAAGTTTCAAGATAACTGGGCAGGTTTGAAATTTTTCTCTTTGCTTACTTGTGCATAGAAGTAATAAGCTAAACTGGAGTTCTGATGTTATGCTCAGGTTGCATCTGAAACTGTTCTGTCCTTGCATCATCCCTTCACTCCTAGAGGTTTCATTTCAGAAAACACAGCCCAGTGAAGATAGAGCAAAAATGGTTAATTCACCAAGAATGGTCAAAGTATAGAAAATGTTATATATAAATGAGCAATTAGAATAAGGCTACCCCACTTCACACATACGGGCCCATCAAACTAACAGCAGAGCAAAGAACCAGAGCTTCTTGTTGGGCTTCTCCTGAAATAAGAGGTCCACCAAGTGAAACAGTGCTGATTAACAGTCTAGGTATGCTGTGAGTTTGGAGAGAAGGACTGAAAAGGAACATACGCCTTTATTAAACATTGAGTTAAGATAGAAGAACATTTAAAACAAGATTTTGAACCTTCACTCTGTCTTATCAAACAGGATTTGTCTTACTAGACATGGTCAGGTCAACTCCCCAGTTGTGGTCCTGGCTTGGATAGTGCAAGCATGTTCCAAAAAAATCTCCTATCAGCAAAGGAGTTTTCTTGCAAGATTCCACTGATTCACATCCCAAGATTAATTTCTTCAGTTCTATATTTATTTTGAAGAAAAATTTAATCAATCATTGTTAGAACACATTGACCTCTCAGCCCTCAAAGCAAAGATGATTTGTTCAACATTCCCCCGTTTAATACATTGGCTTACTAGATCATTAACAGACTCTTAATTCAATGTCCCTTAGAAGAGCTGCTTGCTAAGCTCATACTCCTCCTCCCCAGACCTAAGCACAAACTAAGAGCCAAATGCTGCCATTTGGGATCAATTTTCACCCACTTGACAGATTCAGGCCTTGAGAGCTGCCCAGCAGGAAGCCTGCCACATACTCAGATGACACAGCTGGCTCTTTAAAGGCAAGTGAGCCTTTCCAGAAGAAGCCCACTAGACTCTGTTCATCARGACCACTGCTGTTCCTCAAGAGCTCTGTTCAGGTAGACTTTAAGTTCTTTGCAGCTTCTAATCCTGGTTCTCTTCCTCCATATATCATCCCCTTTCAAAATGGGCCAACAATCCAGCTGACAATACTTACTAGCTAGCGAGGCAGTTTATTAAGTGGCTACTGGATGTTATTATACAGTTTTAGCTAGTGGTAGTCAAAAAAAAAAAATCACATAAGAACACTAAGACTAAGGAAATAAACCCATACGCTCCCTCAAAAGTTCTTAAGTCAAGATGTTTGCAGTTGGGAACTTGCACAAGGACCAAATGAGAGCTTTCATGAAAAAAAAAAGAAAAGAAAAGAAAAAGAAAGAAAGAAAGAAAGAAAGAAAGAAAAAGCATATTCTCCACAAAATGGAGCAAGCCAAACAGCTGCCACAACCAAGAGTGGGAATTCCTGCTGTTTTCTCTCCTGCCTGTCCTTATCAGACCTACTTGTGAACAAGTCTAACTCATTGTAACAACAGGAAAAAAAAACAAACTCAACAATAACTGCAATAACTGGATAATTTTGTGCCAGGTTAGAGAGTTAAAGCAGCTCAGAAACAGGTTTGACAAGCACCAGAAGCAGTACATGGGAAAGGCATGATCAAAACCTCCCCTTTTGGGCACAGCAGCTACAACTTAAAGCTTTTAACACTCCACAACAGGGTATTTCAATACCAAGCAAAGAGTAAACTCACAGGCTCAGTGTTAAAGTACAAAACTACACCAAAAGTTCCCCAAACGTGTTTTAAAAAAAAAGACTGAGTATGTATTTCTCATGCTAAAAGTGGGGTTTAATAGTCCAATTTCYGATAAGACTACGTTTTTCTCAGAGATGGATCAGGAAGCGAGAAACTCAGCAAGCCTCTGCTGCCTCCTCCAGCCTTTCAAATTCCAAAAAGAAAGAGGGTCCATGAAGCTGGGATAACCAAGCACTTGAAATAAGAAAAGTCCTACTGGTGGTCTTCCTAGCCCGATATTCTCTCTCCAACCATGATGATCATAGATCTATAGGGAGATGCTAGAGGGAGCAGGAGCCTGGCCAGTTTTTGCAACCTGACCAGCATCCGCAACTGTTGCGTTAGAGATGTTAGTATGGGTACCCCTGYCCAGTCCCATCTGCATCTGCTTTTACAGACCTGCTGTCCACAGATTTATCTGATSCCTTTCTGAATGCATCTAAACTCAGTTTCCACAAACTCCTGGSACAGCAAGACCCAGAAGTTTGTCGTCTGCATTTTAAAGAAATGTTTTCAAACTAAGCAGTCACAGACTTTTTAGTTCCTCCTGGATAGGCAGCTGCTCCATTGCCTTCAATTTAACACCCCTTCTTTGCATGTTCTCCAACTCCACTGAAGATGCAGTGACCAGAAACACACAATGCAGTTAGCTCTGTCAGACATTCACRTATTGAAATTCACTCAACTTATTACCCAACAATCCTAGTCTTTAAATCAGATTAATATTTCAGCCCTCCTAAAAAGTAAAGCAATAACATGTACTAACYGTAGCAAGGAGGAGAGACGAGTGTGCCAATAACTAACTCAGTGGCAGGGAGACTAGATAAGTCCTGACAGTCCCAACTGGCAATCAATGCCCATGCCAAATAATACRGTTCTTGCCTACTCATCTGCAAAGAAGTTTTTCACAAGCCAAAAAAAACCCCACACCACTCACTGCGCTCCTAAACATAAGCAAGCATAGCAGACACTTGAAAATCCTGTTCTACTTCCCAGCAACAGCCATTCACATTCAGCTGGCAGTCTACTACCAACCTCAGAAGGGTCTGGCATTTGAGAGGATGGCAACAAAGCTCAAGAAGCCTGATTATACTTGGAAAGGAACTTCTTCCTTACTCTCACA
This sequence comes from Rhea americana, assembly GCF_003343005.1. Taxonomy (NCBI): domain Eukaryota; kingdom Metazoa; phylum Chordata; class Aves; order Rheiformes; family Rheidae; genus Rhea; species Rhea americana. The sequence continues at coordinate 662,530 of NW_028185794.1, read as the reverse complement.
TGATGAATTACCTATTTAATTAGAATCAGTCTTAAGGAGAAGCTGCTGAAGTTGAACATCAGGGTAAGGCAAACAGTCTTATTTCATGCAAGGAGGCAAATTCACACAAGGAAACAGATGCCAGAACTGTCCAGCTCTGTACACTGTCCCTCACACACTAAAAACTTCTCCCAGAAGCTAGAATAAAGCACTATTTTGTACAGATAAATTTAACTTTACCTTGAAGGCAAATATCACCAATCACAAAGTTAGGAGGTTGCTTCTGTATGAAGCCACTCAGAGTAGACTTCCGCTTTCAGTCGCTAATCTTCAGTGCAGTTGACAATTAGAAATGATCGTTACCAAGTAATCCATACCATGTCAGGTCATATCTCCATCTTCTTTGAAGCCCTAATACCCGCTGGTACTGATCACATTGTACCAGGAGATTACTCTTTCGAGCTGCATCCAGATGCCGAGTTAATCACTGCCAACAGCAGCATCAGAAGTGTCAGCAATTATCCAACATAAAAAGCTTTTCATAGTTATAGATGCTCAAAGCTCTCTCCACCACAGAAATGCAGCCTCTACATTTTGATACAGATATCTACAGATAAGCAGCAAAAGTCCTTGTAACACAAGGTCGTACCTAGTTTCCTAGAAGACTAATTTTAGCCATCTGTGCCTCAGGCAATTCTATTAGTTACTTGAAGAAAGGCTACTGGTGTTGAGCACTGGTACAAGGGCAGGTTCCTTATAACCCCGTTTAATTGCAAATGATCTCAAAACTATTAGCAGGGAGCCCTATCTTAATTTAAAGAGGGGACAGATTTAAGTACTATACAAAACTAGCACCAGGACACAGTGATGCTGTTCGAAGATAGGTTTGCTCAAGTGGTATAAGCTATTGCTACATTCAGTTTTAGAGTTGGTAAGAGAGCCGTTCAAGACGACTTAACAGATGGAGTTTCAACACAAATGCATTTTAGAACACCTCCTTAGCAAGCAYATTTCCTACTCTAACATGCCTTGTGCTACAATTATAGCATGCTATAGAAAAGCTGATCAACCAGAACACAGAGACTATTCCAAGCTTTTGTAAATGTTACCAGAGACTGATTGAACAGTTTGTGAAGACAAGCTCCAGTTTACCAAAAGGTGTCACAGGGAACAGCTTTACAAAAAATTTTAATAATTTCCAAAGCCAAAACRATGGCAATGACTCAGATTCTCTACAATCAGCATTTGGCGCAGTGAATCTGAAGATTTGTATCAGCAGAAACCCATAGGAGTAGTAGAGCACTGAGTATAGCACTTTGAAACTGAGTTTCAGTGTCCAGAATCASTGCAAGCTTTCCACAGGACCTACACAAGAAAAGTTATAGAATTTGATTCYAAGACATTACAGTGGAATACCTAGAAAGCTTTGGCCCTGCAGGCCTTCACAAACCCTGAGGAATCTCTTCTGATACAAGAAACCCAAATATGAGTGCCAATTGAAAGGGGGGTGGATTACTGATATCACAAAAATAACAAAAATGAGCCCAAGGTTTCTTGCAGTAAGTGCTTAGTATTTGTTGGCCAACTAGATGCCCAAAAGTCACAGCCCAAAACTTAGAGTCTTTAAAAATAGGTGGTAGCGAAGAGGGCTGCCTGACCGCCCAACCTTCATCCCACACACGGGCAGTTTTGGATCCAAACTGCTTTTTGCCAGGGAGATGCAGACACCCTCAAATCCCCCAGCCCATATGTTGCATGCCAAAACCCTGAGCCACAAAGTTCCTGAGCCACAAAGTTCCCTCCCCCCCCCCAAAAAAAAACCCTGCCTAAGAGCACGTTGTCTCCCTTAAGTTGAAGCACTTTGTTTTCTGTAGAGACCAGAGAGAACAGAACAAACGGTTCCAAAACACCACGCTCCAAATCATAGATCTTGACAAGTGAAGGAACTCTGGCACGCACAATAACGGCTAACATTTAGAAATGCTAAAAGACGCTAAGTGCCAGTGCTGTATCCAGTAAATCTAGACAAAAACAAAGGACTGCCTATTGGTTTGAAGGCTAATATCAGTCTTGGATCTTAACCACTGAGTATCAATTTCAGCACAGATATTCTTTCCACAGTAGAACACAGACTAACTAGTAGTTTACCATCACTACTGTTGCATCTGTCACCAATAAAACTGAAGCCTTAGTGCTGCCAGTACTATACAAAGCTGTTTCAGAAGTAAAAACCCTTTCCAAACAGGGGACAGCTGGGAAACAATATCAGATGCCTTAAGCAGCTGCAGTCCTGATTTTAGTTGCAAGAGGATCATCCAGAGAACCTGAGGGCCTCCAAACCATCTAATYTAGCCCTGATGCTTTGGCACTAGGTTAAGCCAGCTAAAACAGTCTGCGACTAGCTAAAAACACAGAGCAAGCATTTCTCTGGGGCAAGCAAAACCACCATGCTGCCTGGTGGAAGCATGCAGAGAATGCATTTTGGAAGTGTTTATTTCCACCTAAAAAGTTACTTAATGCATGTGCTGCTACAACATCTCCCTCCCTACTAACAGTAGGCTGTTATCTGCGACTCCAACCATGCCAAAAGCATGTTGTCATAAAGCAACAGCAAGAGAATATGTTCAGGTGCCTCCTAAAAGGCAAGACTTTTGAAGTCTAACTTGCACTTGAAGTATRGACTTGCAAAGTATGTGGTCTCCATCTCATTAAAATTAGGAGCTACTGGTTAATAAGTTTAATTTGTTCATTGAAGCTTGTTCTTTTAAGTTCTAGGAAATAAAAACCAAGCTGCAGAAACTAGCCTGGCACACTGCAAACAGCTAAGGCAGTTATGAGGTACCTAAGGACAGTCCAACTAGGCAAAGTAGCATTGCTGCAGGATTAAAAAAAAAAATCCAATCAGTAGACTTCAAAAAAGTTCAACTGTTTCAGGTGTTACAATTGCCAGAGTTTTCCCTGTTAGAGGAACAATTTTGTAAGCTGTATTTAGAGGACTTCCTCTCGTTTAATACGCCTAAATAGAAGTCAAATCAATAAGGAATTCTGAGATTCCCAATGCATGAAGGCTTCAAGACCAGTAAGTCTTCTGAGACACTGGAATCACTACACTGCAGAAACTTACCTACCAAATTTTGTCAAATAAGCAGTAATAATTCAATTTATTTTTTCTGTAAAATGCCCTGTTAACATGAGAGCTTGAAAAAGACTATCATTTAATTTGCTTTATTTCTGCAAGCCAGATGTTACCCATAACAAGTATTTGAGAAAAATCATGCAGCTTTAAACCCCATAATCTTCTGCTACATAAAACAAGTTATGAATTTGCCAGCTTCATAACAAATTGTTAAGATCAAAGTTTCCATATTTTACAACGTAAAACAAAACTAAGAAACAAGTACTTCAGACTGGCTATAACAGAGTTTAAGTATGCTTCTCCTACAACTTGATTAACCTAGTTTTGTCGCTAGAGTACGGTGATTCCTTGTGGACCAGGGGAAAAAAAAAAGAAAAGAAAAGAGTAGCTTGACGAAAAGCTGGTGTTCCAGAGTTTTCTTAGCACCGTTAGGAGCTGCACAAACTCATCATCAAGCTCTGTTGATAGAAACAATACATTAAAACACATATATGGGACAGTTGACTACTCAAAGTACTTAMTAAATTATGTGGCCTCCTCTAAAGTACCACGTGCAATTCGGCCAGCTCATCTTAGAAGATTACATGGCAGCTTCAGAGCAGGCCAGCAAATTCAGAACTGGAAAGAAAACTTCACATCTTTGTAAACACCTGCAGTTTTCCTAGCCTGATTTAATCATTAAGGAATAATTTTTTAAAAAGTAGTATAAAAGAGGAAGACAACAGAACAGCTTTCCCAGYGTCACAACTGAATATCCAAGTCCTGCATTAGATGTTAAGGCTATCAAATCCAAGCCATTCAATTACCTTTCGCAAAGCAGGAACTGTCAGACTAATCTTCAAGGTAGAACTGCTGTCAGCTCCTGAGGCTATTAAGTTATTACCCAGAGGAGATCTACTCACAGGAGAGCAAACTAAAACACAAGGTTCAGACAGGTAAGTGATACCTGTTCATTTTCGAAAATGAGCTGCTCTGAACACATCCTGCAGGAAGAAATACGGTATGAAAAGCTAAAAGAAAATGGTTACAAGTCTCGCACTAATTAGCACTGCGCTGTTTTTGCCAGTTTCTAGAAATAAGCAGTCTTCCACACGGTAGGGTTTGCTGAACCACACATAAGTTATCTGTTCCCATATAAACAAAACATTTTTAACAAGGAGTTAAGGTATCTTCTCCCTCTGTCGAAAAAAACAAAAAACAACAACAAAAAAAACTCTAGATGGACTTAACATGGAATATAGCTGTGACCTAGGCACAAGACTAAGCATTTACCCCTCAGTAACATAACCTGCAGATTACAGCTTCCATACTGGCATCTTCGCTGCTATACTTTGAAACCTTCAATCCTTACAGCTCTCTGTAGACCCAGATTAACGCTGCCACAATTTCACCAAAACCAAAAGCTCTRTACAGCTCAAAAGGGCATATACATGCACGGATAATGTCCGACAGTAAGCATCACRGGCCTGTCCTTCACACCGGCACTTTGATTTGTCAGATGCATGCTTCGGGGGAACTAAAACCTATACAGGAACCCAATTTGATTTGGGTGATTTGGTTATAAATTTCAGATAAACTTCACACAGGACCACTCTGTGATCACCCATTTGGGTGAGACCAGGCTCCTAAATAACACCGGGAAGAAGTTGTTGGCTGTGGTCCACACGGGTACCACCAACACAGGTGAGAGAGAAGTTTCTGTAAGCAAAATTCAGGTGGAGAAGAGGCTGAAGACCACGAATTCTTTCTGTGCTAGCATTTCAAAGAATTGCTCCCACACCAAATCAATCAAAATAGCATCAGGATACCAGCACTTGAAATCAGGATTAAAGACCCCTCTGATACTTCAAAACAAGAGTAGAGAAAGCCAGCAGGCACAGAAGAGCATATATTTGAGGACAATGAAGTGTTTGGGGAAAAGAAACAGATAAGAACTATCTACTCAAAAAACAACCAAACAAGGAAAACCCTAGAGGTAAGACAAGAGTTGGCAATAAATATAAATAACAATATAAAAAAATATATAAAATCAGAAGCTAGACGATCAATACAAGTGAAATAAATGGAAAGACAATACCRAAACATAAATGTGTTTCTGCACAGAAATTGTAGTCTGGAAGTCTAGAAGAAGGATGGAGAAACTCAGATGCCCATTTTTAATGYGGTAATACGGATGCAGCAGGTATGCTGAAAATACAGTGGAGGGCAGACAAATCGATGGGACACTAATACCACATTATTAAGAATTAAGGAAGCCTTTGGAGGATCTAAACTTTCTTTAGCGCACGGAACCATTCAAGTCACATAAGTTTGCTGCGTCAGCAAGAAATGCCATATAGATGAGAATTCTGGGCTTAAGTAAGARAAATACAGTATTAGCCACCCAAACAGCAATAGCAATGGACACAGTATCGCCAGAGGGCTGGACAAGCAGGAAACACGGTATTAAACSGAGATCTAGAATGCCTCCACGTAAACTGAGCAAGCGTTGTGTCAATACGTAAGGCCAAGACTAAGTTCTTAAACAGCATAAAGCAACTCCTCCCTGACAGCACATGAGACGCAGCAATTCCTGACTTCATCTTGAACAGTGAGTAGAGCATTAGTAAGAGCCGCTATCGTCCAATCTGACCATATGACAGAAGTAACAGAAGCCAACCTATTCAGTACAGCAACGCTAAACTACTGAGAAAAAAAAGCTTTTTTTTTTCTTAAAATGAATTATACTTGGCAACCACAAGTAAAGTCTTCACAGATGGCATGAAAAATATCTGAAGACGCTATTCAAAAGCTCAAAGCAAGTGCACTTCAAAAGAGACTGACCAAAAAAGTCACGTGATTAAGCGCTAGGATAAATAATTATAAGATGATGTCTCCCAAAAGTTAAACTGTACTTCACACCTAATTCGCTGACTAAGCCCTGTTCACTTCTGCTCTCCTCTTTCAGCCATGGTAAGGCAAGTCAAATAAAATTCGAGGAGCAGCTTACTAAAATCATAAGAACATAGAATCATAAGAATCAAAAGAAATCATCTTTTCAGCATGTATCTGGAAAAGGAAAACTGCCAGAGAGCCAACCGAGCAGATAAAGTGCCAGGGGGACAAGAGGACCACTCAAAAGTCAAGCCCAGATAACCACCTCTCTTTACATCCACGCTCACCATGGAGGAGGATAGAGAACTTCCTCACTTCGGGGTTCTTCTGTGTGGAGGGACCACAAGAGGACYCATCTCCAAATGGAGAGTCTGTAGGAGGTTCCTGACCAAATGGCCAGAGCCCGATTGCATTTGCTCAAACACTGAGGGAACTCGAGCATAAAACAGCAATGTGACAAATGCCACGTGTAGCTTCCTGCTTAAAGCTGTCCTGGGATACCTGACAAATGCCACGGGTAGCTTCCCACTTAAAGCTGTCCTGGGATACCTGAAAAACACTTACATCAGTTCAAAAAGACAGATTCAGAGGCATCCGTGCAACCACAAATTAGGCAGGCAAAGTGGGCAAATCGACGAAGCTGTCCCCATGAACAAACTAAGTGGACACAGGGATAATTATATTTTATAAAATGAAGTCACGTCTCAAGAGTCAGAGGTTGTTGGGTTCTTTTTTTCCTTTCTGAAGGAGTCAGAGCACATCCACAAGAAAAAGGCAGCTTATACATTGCATTAAGAAGTATACACACACACACACACACACACAAACATATAGAGCGACAAGATCCTTCACCAAAGCTCTTCAGGGAACTGAACCGCCATAAGATAAAAGGAAAGATCCTTCACATACACAAATAACTGGTTAAAAGAGATAAGGGTGGAGAGAAGACAGGCATCACTGGTCTGTTATGTAGTGGAGAGAAGTCAACACAGCTTCTGTCGGTTTAACTGCATCAAACTATGTAAGAGAAGATAATACTAAGATGACAACATTTGCTACTCTGAATAATTTAACTTTATCAGTAAATAATTAGGAATTGCAGCAAAATCTCGTGATACGAGTGGATGATCAAATTCAGCAAAGCAATCAGGAACAACAATCTTAAGTTAAAAAAACAAAACAAAACAAAAAAAGACGGACAGAACAAGCTAACCCCAGGAATGAGATACCAGGGCTCTAGCAGAGTATTCCATGCAAACAGTATCTCTGTGGGTTTTTTAATCATTATGGAGCAAGTGCAATGCCTGTAATTATGAAGAAAATAGAACAAAATACAAATCCACAGTATATCATGTTCTCTAAAGAGGCACCTGCACCATAAACATCGTGTGCCGATCTGATCACTGCTTTTGCTAATCTCCCTTCACTTGCCTACACTGCCCCTCCTGCCATCCCTATCCCAAGGAGCCTGGACTGTAACTGGAATGACACAACAAGCAAGAAGAGACAGAAAGGAAAGGCTAAGAAGATGGGGACAATACAGCCTAGCTAGGAGAGGAAACTGCTAGGATAGGAAACTACACCTTCCTAAAATCAGGGAGAAAGTGAAGAAATATGTTACAAATTTACTTTTTGCTAATTTTACGACACCCTCCCCATTCATTTGCTGTCTCTTTCAACACAAGCAGGTATAGTGTTCAGTTTTGTGACTCCTTGCACAAGGTAGTGAACGCTGGGATGATTCAAAGCAAGTGGACAAGCTCACGGAGCACAAATATGAAGGTTATTAAATTCAAGGATTGCTACACCTGGCTCAGGAAGTTCATGAGCTGCTGGCATGAGAAAAGCAGAGCAGTATTTCCCTAGATTAGCTTTGCTGTGTTAGTGCACTCCTCTCTCAGTGCATCTGCTACTGGTTACTAGTAAACAGGATATTGGGCCAGATGGATTTCTGGTCTGATCTAGTATGACTTTTTATGGCATTACACAGGATTTCATCTGTGAGCCTTAAAGCATGCAGCATCTGATTACTACTTAAGAGTTGGAAGTGAGTTTAAAAAGCACATACAAAAAGGGTGATCTCAGAAATTTAAGGTAGCTAGCAGTGGCCTGTGGACTAAGTCATACTTACAGTCTCATCCAGCTAATAATTCCCCTTGCAATGGAGCTGGGTGAACCTGTCTGCTGGATCAATCTTGCCAGAATATTTTCCATCAGTGACTTTGGCACAAGAAGTTGAAGTGTTGTYGATACAGACAACAGGAACAGCGTAAAAACTCCCGGATAAGAAAAACACAGATGAAATGGAACAAGACAAGGACATATCCTTTGGAATTTGCAAAAAATTTTGATTTATGAGCTTCCAATTAATAGCAAAGGGAAAGAAAGAAACACAGAATATTAGCTCATCGCCACCACCTGTGAGCCACCAATTTGATCCAGTAGTGAAAGACACCGACACGAAGTTATCCATCCCTATCTACCACACAACACCCTAGCGAGAGGTTCTTTGGCATTCTGTGTCCTGCCTGGTCGGTCACGTTCAGGGATTACTTTATAAAAACACAGGCACAGAACAGCATGAGAGAATTGGGAAAAGAGAAACCACAAGGCTGACCTGCATAGSTGGAGAATAAGGAGCCAAGAAGGGGAAATGGAGTGCTTGCTGAAAGCACGGAAGAGCTATTTTTATGAAGGACAACACTGGCACATGAACAAATAGATAGGTACTGGCCACACTGTCAGGAGAATTAGAAGCAAGTTTCCAATCACTACAGCTAGAGGATAACAGATCAACACAGCAAGAAACCCAGACTCTCCTAAATCAGCATGGACTTTAGGCAAGCAAGCAAAAGCATGCTATATAGCTTTCCAGTATAAAGAACTGTGCCCTGTTTTTGCAACCTAACTGCTCTTCAAAAAAAAAAAAAAAAAAAAGTCACCAGCTGGACTCTTTGCTGAGTTCAGAAAAAGCAATTTTGAGACAGGCAGTGTGTGAAAAAACAGTTGCATAGTTGCAAAGTTTAGGTATTTATGCAAGACTTAATTGCAGAGCACTAACTCTATCAAGCTGATATTTCAATAGGCAGCAGTACTTTTGCCAAAGGGTTTTTCAATGTCACCTGTATTGGGGTACCACTACACTAGGAGCAGAAACTTCAAGGCAAGAACAGAGAACGTGCAGGCCTTACTTGCAAAAAACGCTGTTAAGAGTCTAACTGTACTTTAGAGCTGGACACTGCACATAGCCTCTGACCTATATTCCTTGACAGCATCACATCTAGCTTCCCTCTCTATACACAAATCCGTGGAGCAAGGATATAGCGCAGGACGCCAGTACAAGACATCCTGTAAACCTGCAATGGAAACACACATTCAGGCTACTTTGAAATTTCAGTTACGGTTTAGCACAGCCTCACCGTTACCTTCCAAGCTCTCTAAGTATACTTTTTTTWAAAAAATCACTAAGACAGTTATTTGTTTCTAAATACCACGATATTTAAAATCAAGATCCTTCCTCACCTAACTGCACCTTGCCAGTGGTCACCTTCCCCGCACAAGGACTCTAGCTATTATTTGTCAGAGGAAGTATCTAGTTTTGGGAGGTTGGACTAGATGATCTCCAGAGGTCTCTTCCAACCTTACTGATTCTATGATCTCCAGTCCATACTTAACTGGAAAAGTTCTAATAACCAGCAAGGCTTCAGACAGTGAACATTCTGTAGATCTCTTTACAAAAAGAACAGCTTAAATACAAAAACTAAATTCTAGCATTAGTAGTATTTCACTGCATAGGCTACGCTTCCAAAACTTCAACTGCCATACAGCAAGGTATCCTCCACAGCTTTTACAACCTTAAGAAAATAATCGCTCTAAATTTGTACCTTAAAGACACTCTTTGCAYGTTGGAACGTGTCTGTGGGAAAGCACTGCTAATGTTTGGTAAGAGCTTTGAAACGGGAACAAGGCTTATTCTTTTCAGTCCCTCCATCATCCTCTTCCCTGAAGGTTGACAGAGACCAAGTTACAAAGATAGTATTAAAACAAACAAACAAAAAAAATCTAACACACCAAAACAGAGACTTAGAAAACATAGYTCATTTTGCATGTAAATGAAAGTCAGTAGCTGAGGAACTGAGAAAAGAAAAAGGCAAGAACTGAGGAGCTCGGGGAGTGGCAGCATAAGCTGGTTACACATATGCATTAGGTCACTGATTAAAAAAAAAAAAAAATCAAGCCCAAGAACCCACCCACAACAGTGCGACTCCAACTAGGCCACTCTGAAACCAATATGAGAAATGGGGAAGGTGGAAAACATCATACAAAGTTAGCGCACAGGAGGCAGCAAATATTAGAAAACCCAATATGAGCTTGAAATCCATATATATGAACTCATAAAGACTGGGAAAAAAAAAAAAAAAAAAGTCACCTCTGAGCGAGGCTGAAGAGAACAGTTACCCGCTTTTGTTCCGGGCAGTGAAACGGAGCCYGAGCAGAAGACAAACACGCTGCGAGTGCTCTGGAGTCGAACTATCCCTGACCCTTAAAGTTTGATACCGTGATRAACACCTCAGCTCCTAGACGGATGGGGCTGGAAGCGCTGGGCACTACGTACAGCTCGTGTTTCCCTTAGACACGGGAACAGGATTAGATTTAAAAGTTCTTGCTAAGATATCAGTGCTAACCCGACGGGGCGGGGGGGGGAGGTGCTGGTTACCTGTTCCACGCTCACAGATTGCGGGTCTGCCCAGAGTTAGGAGCAACGTTTTTAAATCCACCCCTCTGAATCCCATCATGGCAGCCGCGTTTCGGATAAAGCGGCTAGTGCCCCCGGCGGCGGCGGCGCCGCGGCCCCCGCAGCCCCCAGCCCGGCTCCGCAGGCCGCCGGCTTCGCGGATAAGGGGGCAGCGGCGGGGTCCCCGCCGCGATACGCTCCGGCGCCGCTGCCCCCGCTCGCTCCGGCCCCCCGCGG
>NW_028185794.1:647218-651368 GCF_003343005.1 Rhea americana | reverse complement strand
CCCGCGCCGCGCCGCCCGCAATCGCTTCCGGGGCGCCGCCGCCGCCGTAGCAACCGCGTTCCGTTGCTACGCGGAAGCGCCGCCCGGGCCTCCCTGTCCCCCGCCGGCGCCGCGTCCGGAGCGTAATTCAGGAGAAAACGAAGCACAGTTCGATTAAAAACTAATATTTCACTATTCTTTTTTGTTTGCTTTTTCTCTTTTGTTATATATTGGCTCGTTTCCTGGGACTGCTCTGTTACAAGGTTGTTACCGAGTCACGCTGTAAAGTTAGGTGTGAAAAATAATATCAGTGCCATTGAATCTTCAATAAAAGGAAGCGCCACCGGCATCTGAGCGCTTTGGGAATGTTAGGACCTAGGGTTCGTGTTTTTTAAGTGCCAGAAAGACAATATGGTGCTAATTCACCAAAGCAGCCTATGCGATTTTGAAAGAGGAGTGCACCTCAGCAGAAGGCTCGGAGGGCAGCCGCGTAAGATTTTGYATTTTGAAATCCACTTGGTGGTTTATCGTGGATAGCAATTCCACTTCTCTGAATTTTCCGGCTTCTGCTCTGAGCCAGCCAGAAGCTCCCAAGGATCTTAATCTCAGTTCTTAATTATCTTAATTCCCAAGCCTGGTCTTTATCGTCAAATAATTTTTGGCTGAGTAATCCTTTTGATAAATTGTAATAAATGTATGGTTTCTGGTTAGCCCTGTAATAATCCCATGAGAGTTTATCAGAAGAATGGCACATGTGTTTAAAGACATATGGAGAGAAGAGAGCTTGCAGCCGACAGAGGAGCATGTTAGGCTGGTTAGGACCATCCGACTGGAAYAGCAGCAGACACCAGCTTTAGCTTCTCCAGCTGAGGCGGGTGAAAATTAGAACTGATTCATGGGCTCATGAGCACATTATTCCTAGAGAAAGAAAACATCTTGCTGCTGCTTCTTTTTTCTTTCTCTTCTTTCTTTTTTTCTTTTCTTTTTTTTTTTTTTTTTTTTTTTTTTTTTTTTTTTTTTTTTTTTGAAATTGCTGAATTCAGTAAAGGAAGCGTCTCCAGTTGAGACCCGACCGTTTTATTGCTGTGGGGTGATGGGTTGAAGCTGGTGGGCAGAACAATAACCCTTTGTTCAGGGGAAAGAGAAGAGACAAGGAAGCGCCTGTTTAGTTATTCTATCGATGGGAGGCTCTAGCCAAACACAAGCACAGTGAGTGTCTGAGCCGTGTGGGCAGCGAGGTTGCCCTGCAGGCCAAAAGCAAATGTAAAATCATCTTGGATCATTTGGAGGGCTGCTGGACACTCGTGTGCAGAGAGGCAGAGCCAGTGACCGAGTCTCCTGAGAGAAGCGTGAGAAAGACTTTTCCCAAAAAAGGGAAGTCTGAAGACAGAAATAGCGGCACGCTGGACAGAGAAAATCTTCGTCCGGGGGATGCTGTGAGCTCAGGGGTTTCAGCTCAAGTGCTGGGGCAGTTGGATTTCCCACGGCAGGGTGAGACCCTGGCAGCCCGACAGCTGATGGCCTGCTCTCCTCGATGCGCTAATGCCTCCTCTCCATCCGCGTCCGTACGGCAGGGACATCTGCTCTCCCCGCTGAACAGCTGCCTCCTCTGCATGGCCTCGTCTGGAGTAACAGGAGGGCCAGTCTCCTTCCGATCGGATCTGTCCCATTGGGAGCAGAAGGGTCATCATACGTAGAGGAAAAAAAAACACAACAAAAAAACCCAGTCTATTATTTTTCTGATGCAGTGGCAGGATAAATCTGCCAGGAAAAGCTTGCAAATGCTCTGAAGATGCAGCGTTTTGTGATCATCCCACGTTACTTGAAAAGGGAAAAAGCAATGAACTCTGTGCAACTTTCTACCCATTCCCATGTCCTACTCCCTGTTTTCCTTCTTTCTCTGCCTTCCTCGAACACCCGGCAGTATGCACATCGGCTTTATGGTCCAAAATTCATCCAGGAAACAGGACAAGCAGTTGGCTGCTTACAGCGTATAGCCATCCAGAAGACAAGACAGGAGAAAATAGCACAGGAAAGGTCTAAGTAGCCCCAACCTGAGCTGAAAAGGAGCTCCAGGACCTTCTACGCTATGGGGCTTGGTTGGGGGTCCTCAGGGCTGTGACATTCCCAAGATCAAGGGTCATAAAAATAGAGTATAAGCAGAAAATTCTAGATATTGGAGGTCTTAGAGTCATAAAAAAGAAAGATTTTTTTTTTCCTCAGGAGCTGGGAAAAATTCTGGGATCTTCTGCTGAACCCCACCAGATAGTGCTGGTAACTTGACCTGCAGTCGGAGGCACGACAGCATCCACTGAATCACATTAGCTAGGGGACGTCGCTGGCTCTGACRAACGTAAAAGGCAGAAATATCTTCCTGCAGTTGGAAGCAGCAGCTAGAATTCATTTATGAGGAAGAGTTTTGGGTAGGCACGCTATGTTACTGCAGGTACTTGTTGCTAAAAAAGTTGTGTTGTTTATCCTGCAGAAAGGCAAATGCACTCCAGGACTGTAGCTCTTGTTACTGGAAAAAGGCTAAGTGTGTGTCGCCCTGGTCGCTGGCACAATCAAGTGTTTGCAATCTGGAGAGTTTGCTGACATCTATTGTCAGCACCGGGTATTTTTTTTCTTTCGGTGCATGTTTGTAAAAGGAATGTAAACGTTGAGGATAACAAGTTGGTCAATGCTGAGTTACAGTGAGTGGGTCTTGCTGTTGGTACCAGTTGTCAGCTTGTTTCTGTATTTTAGAAAATAATTTTAAAATCATAGAGAGCATTCATGAGAGATAGGTTTAAGCCGTTTTTGTATTCCCCCCCCCAATCAAAAATCAGCGAGTTGCGGGATTTGTATGGATTTAAACAGAAGAGCATCATTATCAAAAAAAATTTTTAACTTAATAGGAATGGCCAATGAACTAAGGAACTGGAATGTAAAAATAGAGAACTACTTTGTAACAATAATAATAATAAAAGACTAAATTTTCAGTTGATTGTTCCCCTGAATTCTCAGAAAGTCCCTTTTTCCCTGAGTCTCTAGAAATCCTGTTGCCTGGAGAGAACTTATGTTACATTGTGTAATATCACACTGAATATTGTAATATAGCCAATAAATCCTTGTCTTGAATTCATTTTCAGCATTGTATGYGGCCCTTCCTTACCACATTAAACTTTGAAAGTTCTGGATGAAGGCGTTTGCAGCTGCAGAGAGAAACTGTGCACCCAACACACTGACGTGTTTGGGGGTGGCACAGCTTGGGCACAGAGAGGGATGRTTGCTCTCGGCCGGCTCCCTCTCAACTCGAGGAAAGGTCAGCTCACCGCTTCTCCCCCATRTGCTGAGGTTACGGTTCCGTATTCCCACCGGGAAGTGAACATACACAAGTGAATGCCTTTACCGAGGTCTGGGGACGTGCCTTGTCCGGAAAGCGTGCCCAGCTGCCCGGAGGCGAGAGGGCTTCAGGCAGCGTGCAGTCCCAGCTGAGCCCTGCACACCTTCTCAGTGAAAACCAGCTGGTGTATGAACACGTCTCCAAAAAACATTAAGAGTYCTTACAATCCCTGTGGGAGAAGCAGTGGGATAGGAAGAGGTCACAGATACTTTAATCTGCATACTACTCCTCCACAGAGTTTCTCCTCTAGCACTTTTCTTCAGTGCTGATACCCGCTGCTCCCCACTGGGATGTTCAGTGGTSTGTCCCTAGACACACCTACACTGTACTTTGCACCAGCATCACTAAATCGGTCCAATTTCTGCATACTGCTTAGAGGAAACTTGTGGCATCCACTTTTTAATTTCTATAAAATTAAAGTGGRAAAACTTATAAATGGAAAGTTTAATAAATATCCTTTTATATGCCGTGCATTTGGTGCAAGAGTTCCTGTTCTACAGCAAACACAATGACTTTGGGTCTTCCAACACTGCAGTTCCTTATACAAACATTAGGATTTTATTTGAAATATTCCTACTAAGGATATCTCTTTATTAGGAGCAAAAGCTTTTTTGATAGAGTTTTGCTATTTTATCWTTTTTTTCCAGCAGGGTAGACATATACCACACAATTATTTCATAATCAAACTCTTTTTATGAATGCTGTTCACATCACAGCTTGCCTTCAAAAGCAAAGCATCTTATATTCCTGTTTTGCAACACTTTTTTTTTTTTTTTTTTTTTTTTT
>NW_028185794.1:642784-647173 GCF_003343005.1 Rhea americana | reverse complement strand
TTTTTAAACTATTTAAGGACTGGCATGTCAGAACAATCCAGAGACTGCTTATTAAGGCCTTCAGCAGAGACCAAAGCATCACTGCTTGATCACCAGCCTGAGAAACCCTATGAGATTCACGCTGCTCTTTGAATTTTGTCAAGAATAACTCTTATTCTTCCTCCCTTCCCCTGCTTAGTTTCACAGGCCTCGTGCTAATACTAAACATGATTAACACGAGTTAATGGAGCCTGAAGCTGATGTGCAGCTCTGATAAGGAAAAGTACAGTTTGATCTTGGAACGATCAAACTGACCAGACCGCGTGTTCAACAGCCCAGCCTCCACACAGCAGGAAAAGTGTTTGGTGGAAACACCCCAAGAAGTTGAGCATGTATTGGCGCAGGCGTAACAGCAGACGTGCASTGGCACAATGGCAGGAACGGTAACGTGTCTGGGTATTGATCGTGGCCTTGGGGAGGGTTTTTTGCTGCTCCCAGGCAGTTTTAGAGAAACAGGACCTAATACGTGATTGAGGAGCACATCTAGTTTGGCAGGTTAAAGTGGCAAAAGAAAGGCCAAGATAGAATGCAAGAGCTGCAGGGGGAAAAGGCAGCAGAGGAAACCACCCACGGTACCTCTGGCTTGGCATCCAAACTAGCGCATGCGCAGCTCAGCAGTAGCTTGGATATACAGAACCGTTGAGGAACGCCCGTGCCTGGTCTCACAGAGGGTATGTGAACTGTCATGCAATTTCCCCACATAAATAAGCAGGAATATTACTAAATTGCAGGCAAGTATTTTTGACACAGTGGGAATTCTTCCTTTGCCAGAAAGTGTCAAGAAGCCCCTGCCCCTCAGCTCTCAAGCCTGTGTCTTTGCCTTAGTGCTCCAGTTACAAGTCTGCCTGAATAAAATTGATCCCCCCTCCTCAAAAAAAAAGTCACTCCACATTTACAAATGGTACATGCAGAAATAACTAAGATCTTCCCAGCCTCCTTGCACTAAGGGACAAAATACATGCTTTTCAATTCGAAGTGCAAGCTCATCCACTTCCTCTATCAAACACAGACCAAATGATTTGCTACAGTAGATGCAGACAATCATCTAGCTACTGAACACTGTCTGTTCAGTGGTTTTATTTTACTAGCACTTTGCCTCAGTTCCCTAGAAAAGCCCATTATAAAACAAAAGTTTTGTTATTTTGCATGATAATCAAGCTGAAGTAGCCCGAGGTTTTTACAAGACATTATCACAAGCTTAATTTACAGCAACCCTTTAATTTACATCACTATTTTCTTTAAATTTCCACTACAGATAAAGGAATTTTTTTACTTGCTACTTATCATTCAGACTATTTGCATTGTCTGCAACATTCCTCCTTCTCTTTATTTGCAGGCATTTAGGAAGAAGCAGGCTTGTCAGCTTTTAGATAGTGCTTACGCTACCCCCTTTCACCATGGCAAATGCAACAAACTGATCTATTAAAGCCACCATTAAATTATGCTCATGTGCATACACTCACCTTTCCACCAGCAAGCACAAGCTCAGTAATGCTATGATGATTCCTCGTGCTTCTAAGGAACAACAGAAGCAGAATCCAAGAGAGCAAAACTTACTGTTTCTTGCCCACAAGACCTCACTCACTGTCCCATAAAATACSCAAGAAGCTGTGTGGCAGCCTCAACACATTCAGGGTAACAAGTTTTATTTATTTTTAGCTTCCTCCCCCGGCTTTCAGGTTGTTGATTCATTGAAATAATCTGATTTGTTTTAATTAAGCTTCACCTCTAACTTTCATGGACTTAAGACAACTTTGTGTAAAAGGTTAAAAGGAACTCATTTTCCCTCAACGACCTGAGAATGGGCCTCTTCATACCAACACCTTGCAGCATCCTGCTCTAGTTAAGAGTCAGCTCCTCTTAAGCTCAGTACCTTGCTCTCCTTCATTAGATACTCTTTTTTAGCATGACTGTTTTAGCATTTCCCTTCAGTATTTTGAGGCTCTGGCCCCAACCCCAAGCCTTCTCCCTGCTGCTTTCCAATGCCAGGCACATACAATGTTTATACACCAGATGTTAACAAGTGACAAGTCCCATCCCACCTCACCATTACTTTTGCAAATCCAGCTTTCCCATCTTTGGGAAAAGGAGCCGAGTTTTTAGTTCAATAAAGACTCRATACAGATGTATTTTCCGGATGCTTGTGTAATAGAAAAATGACAATTTGCTTTATAAAGCAGAGCACAAACATGGGGCCAGTCTTGGACAAGCCAAAAAACAAAAAACAAAGAAAAAAAAMCAAACAAAAGATGAAAACAGCATAATATGCAGGAGTCATGGAAGGAGTCAAGGAAACCAAAATAAAAAGTGCTTTATACTGAATGCTAAGCTTCAGAAAGTATATATTAACTCTATCATAATTTTCTTGCAGCCTCTCAAATTTAGATTTGAATATTACTTAATAAAAAGCTTTTAGTTCTATGCAATAGCTGAACATAAGCGTAAAAAAATATACGACTGTATCAAGACCAACTCAAGTATAGGAGATGTGCAGTTAATTATTAAAGCCAGGCTAGGACCATAACTACTCTTCTTCAGAGGATGTGCCATCTTCCGTAGGATCTGGTGGCAGGGGCCGAGCTCTGTGAAAAGTGATTTCAATTCAAAAGAGTTAGCAGAACTCAACTGTTGTTTGAAAGGATCCAATAAACAGAGGCCTTTTACTAGGGGTTAAGTGACCTAAACAACTTCAATTAGCCCCAGACTCATTCTTGCACTCTGACTTGAGACAACAGGATCCTTTGAACTGATATAAAAGCTATTTTATCGTAGGCATTAGAAACCCAGATTACACAGGACATGCCTACCTTTCAAATGGTAAAGACTACTTCAGTGTGGAAGGAATTTTACACTGATACAATCCTCGGTCATTCTGTTAAGCTGTATTTCCTTCTCTAACCAGAGGGCCACATGCAGGTTCCACATCGTTTCCAGGAAGCTGAAAATGTAACTCTGATTTCAGGCCCGAGCTTCAACCTGACTAACTAACTTACCTGTATGACAGGGGAAAAAGAATAATAAAAAAAATAAGTTGTACAGTTAAGTAAGTAGAGCTGTTGCTTCTTTCAGAACATCCGGGAAAGATGCAAATTGGTTTAGATGGAGACAGCTCTTTAGTATTATCACTCCCTTGTCCTTATTCAGCCAAACAATCTTAAATGGAAGAGATGAATGTTTAGCAGCATTACAGTACACATCTTTCATTTCTCCAAGAGGCAGGATGGAAGTCTTTTTGTTTGGTTGCTTTGCAAGGCCTTCAAGACAATTCAGGACTACTTCTTAACGGGGTCTCCACAACAATTTAGAGTTATCCATATTTGGTGTTAAAAAAAAAAGAAAAAAGTAATTCTTTAAGAAAATAATAGAGTCTCTGTAAGACAATGTTTCACACTGCTATCTTTTTAGCCAATAGTACTGACTACGGGTTTATCTTTGAAGTATCAGCTAGGTAGAGCAATTCAGTTTGTAAAATACCGAACTTGCTAGCAGTCCTCAAAGCTTTCCTGAAACAGAGACGACAGCTACACAGAGTTATGTTGCTGTTTTCTTCTACGCAAGTGAAGCATGTCCGAGCCCAGACAATTTGCCTAACCTCCCACGGAGAATTTGCCTAACCTCCCAGCTACTGCACACCCCTTCCCCCCTCCCTCCTTTTTTTTTTGTTTGTTTTACTGCAGCCTGCGAGGTCAGTAGAAGCTGGACCTGCCAGGAGAGGCTGCTAGGGGGGAAGCACCGCCTCTGCGAGGACTGGGAGTTTATCACAGACATGCCCTCAATTTTTCCAGGGCTCCCGTGCTCCTTCGGTAGCTGTCAGAGCAGCTGAGAGCCAGCCGCGGCGGGCTGTGGTGCAGGGCTGCGCTGCCCCCCCACTCCCCCACCCCCGGGCTCCCCCCGGCCCCGGCACTCACCGCCCCATCCCGCTGCTCCCCGCCGCCTCACCGCCCGGCGTCTGGTTCTCCTTCTGCGGCCGCCGCAGGAACTCCCCGATGCCCCTCTGCCAGGCGGGCGTCGGCCTCACGCACACCGGGTTGCCCCCCGCGTAGCGGCTCTCGGCTGCGGAGACAGCGGCCGTTAGCGCCGCCGCCGCCGCCGCCCCTCCCCCCTCACCTCACCTCACCGCTCCCCACCCCGCCTCACCTCTCTTGGCGGGCGGCAGCGGCCGCGGCGGCCGCGCGTTGACGCTGCTGGAGCCCAGCACCTTCCGGGGAGCCCGGGCGGCCACCACTGCAAGCACAACGGAGCGGTTAACGAGCGGCGGAGGTGGCGGCGGCGGGACCCCGGCAGCCTCGCCCCCGCCGCACCTTTCCGGTAGGTCCCGCCGCAGTCCGCCTTGGTGCGCACCATGCTGAC
>NW_028185794.1:599725-642650 GCF_003343005.1 Rhea americana | reverse complement strand
GCGGCGTCGCGCCCGGCCCGGCTCGGCTCGGCCCGGCCCGCGCATTCCGTCCTTTTCCAACAGTTATTGCTCTCTTTATCTTAAAATTCCTTTTAATGTTTATTTTCATGTGCATCTTTCTTTCATGTTTATCCACCTGCTCTTCATTATGTTGCCGAAAGCACCGAGCGATTTGAAAGGTGTCAATAGCAACATATATATCTGATAAACACATTAACGGGCGCTGCCTGTGTCACAGGCCCTGTCCCTAGGYGGGCACGGGCCCATCTTTGGCCTTGCTTCCTTCCTCTGCACAACCCCGCCAGGTCGGGCCTTTATGGCCCAACATGAGCACGCCCACGGCGGCGGAGGTGGCCCAGACAGATTCCTCCAAGAATTCCACCAGAATTGCTGCCGAGGGAAATATTCTCACTTCCCTGCAGCCTATGCAGACTGGGGAGCTGTGGGTTTTCTTTCACACAAGCTTGCACCATTTCTGCCCCCTGAGTTCAGAGAAGTCTTAGGCTCCTTTTGAACAAGATCTAGATCCACAGCTTTCTGATGATGAAGGACAAATCGAAGGGGCAGCGCTGTGTTGATGGGGGCAGAAGGCAACTCAGGGCACCCACCCTGTATCCAGCCCCCCTCCTCGCTGCCCAGCACAGCCTTGTCCCTCCCATCCAGGCCTGGGGAAGATGATCAGCGGCGGCAGGAGCTGCTGGCCGGACCCCACCTTCACGGCAGAGCCAGAGAAATTGCTGAGGAAGGAACAAAAAAGACTAAAACTGACCTTTTCTGCTCCTTATCCAGGAGCCAGAGCTGGAAGCTGCCATCCAGCAGGTGCCTGTGCTGTGGCTGCCTCCCCAGCCACTTTCCTGTGGAGTCCGTGCCAGCTGCTGGGAGCCTTTGTGTGTGAGCAAGGCAAGCTGAAGGCCTCCAAGCCTCCAACTCGACTCTTCTCTTTCCTTTCCTGTTTTGTCAGCATTTGAGGCCAGGTTATCTGCATTTCTTTGGTTTCCCTGTAGGCCTTGGCAATGAGGGTTTCCCTGGGTGGAGCTGGTGTGCCTGAAAGCTCACCTTCAGAGCAGAGCTGTGCCCTGGTAAGGCAGCAGCGTCGGCGATGACAGATTGCTGGCTGATGCCTTCCCGCTTCGGAGGCAGGGTGCACCGAGGCGCAATGGCCTCGCCTGCAGCACAGCACCCCGTTGTAGGCAGAGGGGACCTTGATTCGGTCCTGGGAGCAGTCTGGCTCGAGGGCCAAAACTACAGGAGGATTAACTTTGGGGGAATCGGGTCTGTCTGTTCAGTCAATCAATCCCCCCCCCCAAAAAAAAAGAAGAAGAAAAAAAGAAAAACTAACCGGCTGCGCTCCGCGCCCCGCCGGAACGGGCGCGCCGCGGCCGCGTTTCCGAGGGGAGCGGGCGCCGCGGTGCGCCGCCCTTTGCCTTCCCCCGCGCGCAACATGGCGGCTCCCAGCCCGCTCCTGGACTGGTGCGTCCAGCACCTCCGCGGCGACTTCGGGCTGGACGTGGGCGAGGAGGTCGTGCGGTGAGCGGGGCCGGAGGGGCGCGGGGAGGCTCCCSCTGCCTGGCCCGGGCGGCACGGGGCTGCTCTGGCCCGCCCTGGCGGGGCCCTGCGGGAGCCGTGGAAGGCCTCGCTGAGCGCTGGGACGCCCCGCCCGCGCCCCAGCGGGTCCCTCCGTCCCCTGCCATGTTGCGGGGGGCACTCGGGCTCCTTCAGGCGCTGCTCGGGTGCCTTCGGGCCGCCCCTTGRGGCTTCTCTTTCTCCCTGCATCACCTTCGCTCAGGGTGCCCTGGGCAACCTAAATGGGAAACGCTGGGTTTGGAGTGCGTTTTGGACCGTTGTCGGGGGTGCCGCTCGCAAGACGAGGGCTCCTTCTTCCTCCACGCATCGGGGACCCTGGGGACAGCCCCTGGCGTCTCCGCGCCTTGCCCGGTCCCTCCTGCTGGTTCCCTGTGAGGGGACCACGAGAAGGGCCTATGTGAAGCACTTGGACTGTGCAGGGTAGGAGACGGCCGGGAGGGGTGTTACGTGGCTATAGATAGGTGAAGAAAGGCACACAGCTATTTCTGTGTATTTAAAGCAGAAACCCCTCATGGGCTTAAGTTTATTGTTAGATTTTTAAATTACGTGAGGGAAGCATGGAGCTCAGTGTGGGGTTTTTAGCGTGTGGCAGAATTGACAGCAGGAACGGGGTAAGAAAGATGGTTTACCTTCCTTCTTCTTCTTCTTCTTCTTCTTTTTTTTTTTTTTTTTCCCAGTGAAAGAGCATCAAGAGATTTCTCAAAGCGTGCCTGTCTCTGAATTTCTCTTAGAAAATTCCTTCCTTCCCGTGGTCTCTTCAGCAGCCTGAAGGGGAAAGTGCAGGAGATTAGTTGCACTAGTCGCGTGTGTTTGCAATTAGACTGTTGGTTTCCTGAGAGCAAAAGCCCTGTTACCCATTCCCTCTCCCCCATGCTGTCTTCCTGCAGGTACATCTTGTCAATAACAAACGAGGATGAGATCCGGGAGTACATCATTGACCTCATTCAGGGGACTGACGGGAAGAAGAGCCGGTTTGTAGAAGAACTGCTGGCCAGGTGGCGGAAATCCTTTCAGCTGCCTTCTGAGCCTTTACCAGTGTATCGGAAAAAGGATGGTGAGTGGTCCTGAGAGGAAGGAATTAAAGTATCAGATAAGCTCATCTCAGTTGTTCTGTTTGTAGACAGTTATAGGGCTCTGAAGAATCTGGGGATAGTCCTGTTTCTGTATGTCATGAGATGTGTAGGTCATGAGAGTTTAAAGCCAGTTTTCATATGCCAGCTGGATGCAAGAGTTCAGGGACATCTTTTTCTTGCTGGTAGTTACCAAGCCTTTCTTTGTGGTTACGCATTCTTCTAGAGACTTCGGAAGCGCCTCGGGCTGGAGACCAGGCAAAAAAGGGTAAACGCAAAGGAAGGAACAAACAGGAAACACCTGCATATGCTGAGCCAAGTGTTCACGCAGAGGAAGTAAAAACCCCCCTTGACCTGGCCAAGGTGAGTGTATTTGGCACTTGAAGGCAGAGAAACCGCTGGAGTGTTGAGTGACTTTGTGGGTCAGTGGATCTTCAGGACAGATTATGAACTTAGCTTGGAGCAAGAGCTAATATCAAGTACTCTAACAAAATAAGTGATTGAAAATGGAGATAAGCTTTCAGAGATATGAATCCTTTGTTATTGGAATCCTGATGAAAGCAATTAGGTACTTGAAAGCACATTGCGTTTTCTGGCTACATCATTGTGTCTAAGAAATACTTACCTTTCCAGTCAAACCTTGTCCTACTTATGTTCTTTAGCATCTTACCTATAGCAGTGCTTCTGTAAGATACATGTGGCTTGCTAGCAAGAGACCTTTCTTCACTATTAAACAGCGTTTAACCTGGCAGCCGTGAGCTATAACCTGAGCAAGTGCTTTGGCAGCTGTTGGGATGGATGAGAGTTGTACGATGTAAGAGCATTGCCAGCAAGTGGTACAGTAGCCCAGTTGCAATGACAGGGGCAGCTGTTTCCATACACCGGTGCTGTTCAAAGCTGACAGGAGATTTGGGCAGACAGTGCTCATGTTGTGTGTGTGCAGGAGTCTTCACTACTGTGGGGTAAATGACAAACCTAGGAACGGGGAGAAAAGTTGTGTATGTTTGTATCTGTAATGGAGAGTAGAATATCAATCATCAAGTAGTGAATATGTCAAAGCAGATTTTACTCCCTCTAAAAAAGCTTGAATGAGAGAGTGCACAGTGAAAATAGATGTTACAATTAGTAATAGCAGGTATTTCTTTAAATCAGAGTTGAGAAGGTTGTGGAATTAATAAAGCCAGCATGTGGGTGAAATGTTCCTATGTGCTCTATTCAAAACCTTTTGGTCATGCTGAATAAAGCTTTAATTGGCAATTGAAATATTGCAGGCTGCCAGGCTTCTGCTGCTTCAGAGAAAAGGCCTTGAACGCTAGATAGAGGACTTTGAAGAGCTGCAGCTAGTGCATTTTCACTGGGCTTCAGATTTGGTTTGGTGCTCTGATTTGGCTATTTCTCTCCCCTGCTCAGCTCCACTTCTGAATCCTTAGTTTTGAGATTTAGATGTTGTTGAATCCTGTAAACAAAAATTCTTGAAGTACACATAAATAATTTGAACTCCAATGAAAGAGAACAGAAACACTAAAAAACAGGAAATCCAGCTGTTTCCAAGCAGCACAGTGCCACGCAGCAAACATTAGTTGCTTTGTTTATGCTTTTCTTTTATAGTTGACTAATGCCTTTTCTTTAGCAGTCCTGCTTTCAATTCAGCAGAACTGAGCGCGTCAGTAAGCACATCAGGTATGAGGATATTTGCTGTTAAACGTTGTAATTCCCTGGACTGAATTTCTGGATTTTGTTTTTTGTATGTTGGGTTTTGACCCTGAGCTTTACAGCTTACTTGCTGAGAACCCAAGCTCCTTGCTTACATACTGATCCAGCTGCAGAACGGTGGCTCCAGTTTGTATCAAGTATAGCAGATAATTGCTATCTGAAGTGTAGGAGCGTGCTCTGCAAAAACAGGTGTGTGAATGTGCAGTGTGCCTGATTTACGTTAGACTTGCAGTGGATTCCTTCATGCTGTAAACATCAACTGTACTGCACATCCGGAAATTAAGTTCCACCATTTATCCAGGTGCATCTCTGACATGGAATCACTGCATAACATCTAAATTCTAAAAGTCAGGTTTGCACCTGGATAAATTGTGGAAATTAGAGTTACGGTTTTAAATTGAGGATTTTGTACTAGAGAAGCTGCAAATGCTTCAAGTGTTTTTAAAGGCAATTGTCTGAAAGGTAAAAGAACGCATTCTTGAAACTAAAGGGTCAAAATGAACAGTTACGTGCTGTTTCATTGGAGTTGTCTTTTAACCTAATAAAACCACTGAAAAACCTTTGCCAAGATTTGCTAATCAAGGTCACTTGATCCATTTTTGTTCTTTCCTGACCATAGCGTTTGGATTTGGTTGTGGTAATAAAGCCAGCTGGGCACAGCTAGGGGAACTGGAAAGGCTGTGCCTGCTTGTTGCTAAACCAGTAGCCTGATGCTATTGAGAAGAGAGCATGAGCCAAGCTGGTGAAAACAACTGCCACTATATAGCACCATCACTGAGAAAAGGAATGTGGGAGGACACTGGGAGCTAGAAGCGGTGCTAGCTGGGCTGAGAGTCAGGGAGCTGGAGCAATCTTTTAGCATACAGCAACCAAAGAAAACGAGTTGTTTTTCTGTAGTGAATCAAGATAGGTTTTCTGGGAAAGAGATTCTTAGAAATCCTCTTCTGTTCTATATGAGAGAGAGTCTTCTGCAGAGGAGAGGCAAAAAAAAGCTGTCCTTGCGCTGCAAGAGGGTTTTCAGGTGTGTCACGGATAGGACAAGTAAAAGGTGGAGAGTACGTTTGTATTGGAGTGATGCTTGCTGAAACAGCTAAGGGTAATAAGTCTTAGCTTTTCTTGGTCATGGCTGGTGTGCAGTTCACGGTTGAAAGCAGTCTCATCTAGTGTTATGAGATGGGTTTGTGCCTGGAGTGTGTTGTGCTTACTTTCAAAGCACCAGTTTTTGAGCATTGCCAGAGAAATGGTGTCAGGCTCAAGATGGCTTTGGTCTGTCCCTCTGGAGCGATTTCTGTGTTCTATGTTTGTTTTCTTTTTGCAATTAATTGTGTTCTATTTGTAATTAATTTCTCTATGTGATTCACATCTCAACTGATACCTACTGGAGATATCGGGGTGAGAGGGAACCCTTTGTTTCTTTGATCAGGATTCAAAGTCCCTCCCTTGGGGAGAAAATGGACAATTCTGCTGTTAGATGGTTAATACAACCATCATCCAAAATACCTTGCTCATTCCTGATGAGGGTTTCTCTGCCTCAGCTTAGTCCAAACCTTAGATATGCAACGCTTGATTGAAGCTAGAGAGGAGCCTTTGAGAGTAAGTCTGGGAGTAGCTGGGCTGCTGTTTGAAGCTGTTAAATATCAGTCGATAATACTTGTCCTGGAGACTGACAGCACTGCTACTACCTGGACCCAAGCAATTTCAGCTTACAGAGGCAGCAAGCATATCGAATGGATCTGCGACATCCTTTTGTCCTTGTTTTGTTTAGATTGCTTAGATCTTTCCTGGCAGTCCTAAGCTTGTCTTTCAGTTGTCTTGATTTGAATCTGGGGTCTGGTCCAAGTTTCATTCCAGTCGGGCGGAAGGATGAATGTTAGAGTCTCTCCAGTCTGTTCAAGGGTCGATGCTTTCTCTATTCTCCCCTGGCTGCTGCTGGGCAGCAGTGTGAATGCAGTTTGTTTCCTTTGCTTCTCAGGCACAGGAGACTGGCAGTGGAGTCAACAGCAGCAATAATTCCTCTAAGAAGAAGACCAAGTATGTCAACCTGTATACCAAGGAAGGACAAGACAAACTGGCCGTCCTGATCCCTGGGCGTCACACCTGCGAGTGCCTGGGCCAGAAGCACAAGCTCATCAACAACTGCTTGGTTTGTGGACGCATTGTCTGCGAGCAGGAGGGCTCTGGACCCTGCTTATTCTGTGGTGCACTGGTTAGTAATGAGATGGTTTTTGTTTTGCCGTGTTTAAATGCAGCATATTGTGCTGAGTGGTTTGAAATGGCCTGGGGCTGAAGTAGCCTCTTTGCTTCTCTTATATCGAAGCTTCTGTGGTGAACTTCTCCAAGCTCTACAGCTGTGCAGGAAGGAGCCTGTACCACCTCTTTCTGAGGGAAGGAGAGATGATGCGGCTTTGAGTTAACTTTCTGCTTCTCTTGCGATGGACTGCATCAGAGAGAGAGGAGAGTTTTCCTGCATAATTTGCACCACTTTGGAGCTTATCTCATACATGGCACTGTCCTGTGTACTGCACTGGTGCCCAAAGTCTGTGTGGGGCTTGAACAGGGGAGGCAACTCTGCCAGGGCCAATTGGCTGACTATTTCCTGAAGCGCTTGTGCTATGTGCGTTTGGAATATCTAGTACGTCCCGCATTTGTTTGAAAGGGCACTTTTTGGAGGAAGAAGGCAAGGAGAGGTATCACGCGATGTATTACAGGTACTCTCAGCATGCATACACAGTCGTAGAGTCTTTGGCTTTGAAACCTTCAACAAAGATTTCCTTTTTCCGAATGGTCATTAGTTGTTAATACACCTTTCAAAAATCATGTTTAAAATGGAGGACGCTGAATTTGGTTGCTTTTGTTATTATAGTTTTTCACTCTAAATTGATTTTTTTAAATTAAACATTCAAGTGGTATTTGTGCTCTGGACAAGATGGTGATTATAGATTCAGTAAAGTTATCTTCAGGAGATCAAAAATCAAGCAGTTGGATGGAGAAAATATTTTAAATCAGACTGATAACTATTTTTAAAGACCTATTTAACTACAAGTGAYTGACCAAGAGGAAGGACCTTTCTGTTAAACATTACTTATCCACTCAGAGGAATTCTGAGTGCATTCCTCATTGTTTGAGATCACCTAGCAGTGTGCTCACCCACAGAACCAAGAAAGACCAAGCTGTACATGGCTCATGGATTGTTTTTTAGAAATGTAAATAAAGAACAAGCTTTCAGGATTCACTCTGTGTAAATAACACAGAAGGAAACAAGGTGTGGACTATCTTGGCCGTCTTTAACAGCTTGCCTTGAGCTGTTGTCTGAGGCTCCAAAGCTGGCCAACCACGTGATGTCCTTCCTAATCTTCATTTTATTTCCTTAGGTATGCACTAAAGAAGAGCAGGACATTCTTCAGCGGGACTCAAACAAGAGCCAGAAGTTGCTGAAGAAGCTCATGGCAGGTTAGTAGCAATTGTATTCCGTTAATATAATGAATCCAATTGGTTATGCAGCAGCAGGAGCCCTATTCTACCCCACTGTGCTACACTTTGGACTTGCCCTGATGTTGTGTAAGATTGAGACTGTATGTGTTCTTGCCTGTAAGTTGTTTAGATGTGTTCAYCTGAATTATAAAGAATTGTTGGCAAAGTCGAAAGGAAACTCCTTCTGAGAAGCTGACACCTCAACATTTCTCTGAAATGTAAATTCCCAAGACAGTCTGTGAACTCTCTTTGCTTCAGACCTTACTGACCCACTTGTTCCTGTTCCTGCATGGTGTCTGTGACGGGTATTAAAAGGATAGCTAGGAAGCTGTCTCATTGTATCCTCTCAGTAAGCACTTGACAGCATTTCTGGAATTCAGTGGAGGTGATAACTGCAAGTGTCAAATGGCAGCATATAATTTGTGTACTCAGAAACCCCAAGGCTGCTCGTTAGGCATTCCTGAATCAATCATATGAATTGGACCACTCTAGCAGTCCTTGAAAATTAGGGTAAGTCCCATGTGGAATATGTGCAGTGGAAGATGAAGTGCTGCTATCTGATTTGCTGGGTCTATGGGGGTGTTGGTTAATTTTTCTAATGATTCTTCTTGTCTAACATTTATGTTTGGAGCTAAAAATAGGAACAGAGCCAAAGAAAGCAAAAGGAAATAATACCCAGTCTCTTAGTGAAGACCTGTGCATTATGGGGATGTTTGTCTAAGTTGAGTTGAATTATATCCAAGGTCACAGTGTTCTTGATTGAAAAGTAAACTTTGCTGAAGAACCAGGGGAGTATTTACTCTGGGTCTTGACGTCAACTTCTCTAGAGCTGCTGAGGTGCAGGGGGTCTTGTAGGTCCTTGAGCGTAATAGCTGATCACAGAGTCAATCTGTGTATGCTCTCTCTGCAGAGATCCTGATGTACTTCAGGATCCCATCTTCTTGGCCATTTATTGGTCTTTGTTTCTGCAGTGTCTTGCTCTCTGCATTATCTGTTTAGGTGAAAGCTGAAATATGGCTGGCTCCTYGTCTGCGGAATGGAAAACTGGATCAGTAACAATAGAGGAGTACAGGCTTTTTTCCTTCTCTCAATTTAATCYGAGGCATTAGGCTGTGTGATGTCTTCTGTGAAATACATTGATTTGTTCCACTGTGGGCTGTGATGCAAACAACTTTTTCCTTTTTTTCCATGTTTGTTTGGTTGATCTTTTGTTTTTTGTTTTTTGTTGCGTTTTTCCTGTTCCTTGCTCTCATGATAAAAAAACAGAGATTGTTGGGAATAGATTTCTCTGTCTCTCCCTATGGATAGTCTCAAGAACCTGCTGAGATATGTTGGGGGAGGATTTCATTTGTGAGAAGCTCATACAGCAGCAGATATGGGACTTGCTTTGTGCATCGGTGGCAGTTGTCAGTGATCTCTAGTGCCCTCCTTGACATCTTCAGTGTCTGTTTCTGGTGGTAACAATGGTTAGGAGATAATGGTTAGGCTTGCAGGAGAAGGCTTAAAGCCTGTGGTTGATGATGGGCAGACTGGATTGACCAAATTGTTAGGGAAAGTCAAAGGAGAATCAAAGAGCAAGGCTTYCTCTCTAAACACTTCCTAGTCATGGCCACTGTGATCGCCTGTTCATTTTTGAGGGAAGGAATCTGTAAAAGGGGCTAGAGGAGAAATTAAGACTTGGACTGGTTTAAAAGGGATACTAATCTTGGTGCAAGATACCTCTTTTAGCTCCTTCAATTATATTTGTTTCAGGGGATATTTCTRCAGCCAGGCCCATCAAATTGGGATTTAAACAGCTGGCCTGTCTCATAAGATTGAGCTGTGATTTGTTTTATATTTCAGGTGCTGAAAGTTCAGGGAATTTGGAAGCTATAAGCAAGGACTTAYTGCCTCGACAAGAAGCTAGACTCAAAGCAGGCCTAGAGATGGCTGTGAAACACAAAGACAAGTTGTTAGAATTTGACAGGACAAGGTAAGGTACCAGCTGAGACTATCATGAAATTAAATAAATTACCTGAGAGGCAAAGCTGCCTTAAACTGAAGTGTTACAGAGTTCCTTGTGAAACCTGGGCTGTAGCTACAGASACATTCCCATTGGAGTTTGGCTTTTACATTTACTAGAACAAGAGCCAAGATGTGGTGGTGAGAGGGAGGTATGTGGACCATGGTTCCTGCAGCCTGTAGTTGTGTTTTCCAATCCTAAATTAGGGAAGGGCCCTTTCGTGGTGGAAGGGGAGCAGAATCCCTGAAGCTGTCCCTATGCCAAGCTGGGACCTGTGGGCTGCATAGGATGCGCTCCACATTGAAGATGGGAGCAGATGGGATCTGTGTCAGGCTGCTGCATGGCTCTCAAATGGGTCCCATTTGGATGTCCTTGCTTTGTGTCCCTGACAACCTAGCTCTCTGGAGAGAATGGGAAGGAGGCAGGGCTGGGCCAGGCAGTGCTGTGTGACTGTCCCTCTATGCTGGTCTCCTACCATTGCGGTTGTTTCTGGCCAGTGTGCGTCGAACCCAGGTCATCGACGATGAATCAGATTACTTCGCTACAGACTCGAACCAGTGGCTTTCCAAGCAAGAAAGGGAGGCCCTCCAGAAGAGAGAGCAGGAACTGCGGGAACTGCGCCATGCTTCTCGGCTTGCCAAAAAGATCACCATAGACTTTGCTGGCAGGCAGATCCTGGAGGAGGATAACAGCATGGCTGAATACCACAGCAAGTGAGTACTGGCAGTGCAGAGCCATGCCCAAGAGCAGGGAGACGAAAATGATTGCTGATGGTGGCCTGTCTGCATTTGGGACAGCAAATGTAAGGCTGAGCAAGCTTTTCTTCCTTAAGGGTCTTTGTCGGTTGCAACATATCTCTTCCAGCACAACTCTGCTGAGATCCGTCCTACGCCCACCTATGTGAGACTGGTATGGAGTTGCATTAGCTGGCATGTCTGTTAAACATAAAGCTGYCCTGGAATGAGATATTGCAGAACGGCTGTATCAGCAGAACCAATTCATATCAAACCAAGCTGAGTTTCTGCAGTAGATAAGAGCAACTGTTCAAACTGGAAATTGGACTGAGCAAAGAAATCATCTAGTTAGGGAAGATGGTAAAAAAAGAAAATGCTGTGGGTTGGAAGTGTTTGAGAACGGAGGAGGTAGACATTGCCAGAGGGGAGCAGGGCATTTTCATGAGTCTCGTTTATGCTTGCAGACTGGATGAAACCATTGAAGCCATTAATTGTGGCACGCTGGGCAAGCCAGTTGGGAGCGCAGAAGCCATGRCGACTATGAGTTCTAGTGTTTTAGTGAACCCTCATCTTCTTCAGCCTGCGCCTTTGGTCAGTACAGCTTGAGTGATTTATCCCAGAATAATGACTAACTTGGGAAGAGCTGGGCTTAAGAATTGTGACTTTTAGCACGATTGTAGTAGCCCTGTCCTCCCCTGTGTCATGGAGATCTTCATTAACTGTCTGAGCTGGAGACAGAGGAAGTTTGTCAATGCCTTGCCTCTGTTCCTTGCTCTTTGGAGGTTTAGCCTATTTGGGTTTTGGTTTCCTGCCTCCTTTTCAGAAACCTCTGAAATGCTTAGCATGCACCAAGCACACTGTGGTTAAAATGGAATTGCACAAGTGCAATTGCTGTGTTTTGGATGTGGACAGCTGTGAATATGCTTTGAACATWGTATCTGCCTGTGAATGCTTTGGGAGACCAGTATATAGTTTTATTTTTTGCATGCGCCAAAGCTCAACTACTGATTTAAAGGGAGAGCTGCAGAGTGGATTCACTGCMTTGCTTTTATTCCTGCTTGCAAGGAAGAAAGAGTAGAGTGATCTCAATAAGAGTAGTGCCTATGTCCTTAAGGAAAGCTTCAAATAAGATTTGCACGTGATAAACATTGTTACTAGAGAGAAAGGCTAACTGTTTTCTTCTTTGTTTTGAATGCACTACAGTGGGTGGACCAAACTGGTTCGTTCTCACACAGGAAAGCCATCCATTCTACGGAGATTGGAAATGAGTCTGGCTCAGAGAGGAGCAGGTTGCGTATTCAGGATCGAGAGTTGCAGGAAATCTCGGATGATGGTTGGTGCCTCAGCATGCACCAGCCTTGGGCTTCCTTGCTTGTAAGAGGAATCAAAAGGTAAAGGAGTGACTTGAACTGTGGTTTACCCTGACCAGCTCTTGTTTCAGAGGTGAGATGGGAAGCTGTGTTCCTCAGAGGACCTCTGTGGACTYGATGACATTGTACAGTGACTGATACCTACTGATAGCTCCAAGTTTTTGCTATCTGTTGTTTCGTTGGCTTATCTATCATTCTAATTAAAAACGTTCCTTTCCTTGAGAGGGGAAAGCTGTGAAGGATGTGAGAAAACAAGAAACTACTTATCCTCATCCAGCGTACTGATCATTTGAGAAGCCTGTTTATTTCATGGAAGTAGCTAACCTGGAAGGTGCAAGCTTCTGCATGGTGGGTAGATTTAGAGAGAGGCTGAGACTTCTGCAAAAAAGTCAGGGCATACTCTTCTTGGAATTTCAAAGGTAAATAAGCTAAAAATGTCTCTTTGTCCATCGTAAAAGAGCCAACAATGGCACCAAGCTATTAAAAAAAWTCTGTTCTACCACCTGCCCCCTCTAGGGGAGGATCGAGTTCTGAAGAGAAAGTCCTTCAGGCCAGCATCCCTGGCATATCAGTTCTCCTTTTTACTGTTAATAAAGAACAAAGCATCTTCTCTTCTTTAGCCTTTATTTTGCTTTCCTTCAAAGGATTCTTCTTTTTAGAGAGCAAGGTGGTTGGATTTTWTTGGTTTTGGATTTTTTTTGTTATGTCTCAGGCTAAAGATGCTGTAAATCTTAATCTGCAGTGCTTTTGCATCCAGGTGGTCTGAGGAGGCTGTCGTTGGATGCCTGGTGCATCTCTGAGAAYTGCAGCTAATGATGGCTTCATAAGGATTTGTGGCCCTTTATTACTCCCTCGATTGCATGCTTACTGTGCATAGCTTTTTGAGCTTGTAAGTGAATTGTATGATCAGATTGTCCTACACACATGTCCAAAATAATGTTTTATTTGCAGAGGATCTGTGTCCCATTTTGCTGTTGCATTAAAGCAGTGAGAACGTGCTTTGCTTGTGGCATTATTTCTTGCCCATCTCAGCTTCTCTCTGTAGTGCTGACATGCTGCCTGAGTTTATATACTGTATTCTTTCTTAAGGCAAAGCTTAGTAACAGAAATTATGTAGTATATTGGAAAATCTATAAACTGGAAATGTGTCCATGCAGGGTTTCTGAGGAGATTTAAGTTCTAAAATCTCCTTTGTTCTCTCTAGGGTGGAGGGCAGGACCTGGTACACATCTCATAGAGGGAGATTATGGATAGCAGCTACTGCTAAACGACCTTCCCCTCAGGAAATCTCTGAACTGGAGGCCACCTACAGAATGCTGCTCCGAAAAGGTGAACTTCTCTCCTTGGGCCTTTGTATTATTTGGTACATTGAGCCACGTAATGAGCAGTGTCAGAAAGCCAGCTCTGCTGAGCAGTTATTACTGCTTCTCTTTTTAACCTTCTGTCTGTTCTTGAAATTCTCTTCTTCTTGTCTACATTTCATCAGCTGTATGGGCACGGTGGCAGATTTTAACTCCATCCTTTTGCTGGTCAGATAGTCCAAGCACAAAACACTGGCAAATTGCACGTGGCTTCAGTGGTAACTTTTGTCAGCCCAGTGGTAACTGGGCTTAAGCAGCAAGATATTGAATGTGTGCTTCTGTGTGTGTGTGCATGTGAAGTGGCTTGGGTTTCAGTTTTACAGTGATGTTAAATGCTTTTCGTATATTCTGACCTTGTGCAAATCTGGAATGAAAAGCTGCAGGTTCCCATGAAGATGTTATTYTCTCTCGTGAGAGTTGGTGAATACTGGCTGCTGCCACACTGCACACCTGTTAGTACAGTATTTCTGCATATCACCCAGCTTAAATGCCAAACAGCAGAATTGTCTGCTCCCTGATCAGAACAAGGAGCTCTTCCTGTGCTATATATTCTTCTCTCGGAAGCTGAGCAGAGGAAGGTATATAGAATCATTCATCAGCTTTCATCCTGTCATGGTGAAGATCCTAAGCCTCATACTGTTCTTGACCCTACTTTTTCCATTTGCTTTAATGTGCAAGTTTAGTTTGTGAAAACCTTCTGGTCTCTTCTGGTCTTCATGGACAGTTGGCTGTTGCTGCCTGTTGGTTAACAGGGCAGATTGGTCACTGCAGATCCCTGCTGAGTAGTCAAGCTGACATTAGTAAAATGGACCATAACAGTTTGGGAGCAGGGCACACTGATCAAAAACACCAGCCTTGCACAGACGAAGCTCAAGATTGTGTGAACAGGGCTGTGTACACCCTTTGCCTTTATCGTCATGCATCTGGCTGGCTTAAGTCAGATCCCTAGTGCCAGGGTCGCCTGGCAGTGTGTTCTGTCTTCAAACGTAGGAACAGAACTGCACGATGTTAAAATCGTTTCATGTTTTCTTGTGCCTCAAAAACTGGGAGAGCGCTAAGGGAGGGAAGCTTATATCCCTAACCAATGGCACCCAAATTGTGTAGGCCCCCAACTATGTATGTAGGCACACTTTTAAGATATTTTTCTTTTGATGCAGATGTGGAATTTCCAAGTGATTATCCCTCAGGGTGCCTCCTAGGCTGTGTGGACATGATTGATTGTTTGTCACAAGAGCAATTTAATGAGCAGGTGAGTACAGCAAATAAACCTTTAGAAGTTGGTATTAGCYCACAAACTTTTTAAAGTAGCATTTCTCACTTCATGTGGTGCTCTGGAGAAGACATTGAATAAAGATTTTAAAAGGCAAAGAGGAAAGACACTGATACCATATAGTGCTGTGTGACTAGCAAAAGAATGTGCCAGGAGAATGCATTCCAGTAACGGTGGAAAGGAGCTGTGGACCAGTATTCATGATCCATGCTTTTCCATGGATGGTGGACCTAATCCACAGTCAGCCTTTTGCAGAGTAAGATAGTCCGGTTGAAACTAGTTTCTCACATAGTGTCAAACTTTTTTCAATAAGCTTGGTAAAATTAATGTTTAGGACTTGTATCTGTTTAACTAAGTTAACTCTGGCTTGGAAGACTATGCTGTAAGGACTCTTGACAGCCATTGCTTCCTTGGCGCATGTAGCACTGGAACGCGCTGGTTGTGCTGGACTGTGGAAGACAGGAAACTACAGCACATTAACGTTGTATTTCTGGTTTGCATCTTCCTTTTGCAAACCTGGGAGCTTACATCTCATCTGGATGTAACTTTGAGAGCAGTGATTGTTTCTCCCGTAGAAACTTCATGGGGTCCAGAGAGAAAGAATTTCTGCAAATTTTTGCTCAGCCACGCAGCAAGTTTTGCTATCACTAGCTATAATCATGCCAACYTTCCTGTCTCAGGAGGTGAGATTCCTATCTCAGAATTCTCTGGATTAGGAAGTGTCAAACATGTGTTTAGTTGCTGTTGGAGAGTAGTGAACAACTCCTTAAGCACACCCAGAAGAGGAACTATGGGAAAAGGTGAGCACCCTCCCATCAGAAAGGATGAAGAGAAGTGAGACGGTGTTTGCAGAGACGGTGTTTGCAGAGACGTTGCAGTGCGCTTGAACAAGCAGTGGATCAAGACTTCCAAGGGAATTAAGGGAGGCTTAAGTGGGCTCCTTGCTGAATGAGGCAGGTAATTTGGTGAGAAGGGACACAGATAAGGCTGAGGTACTCCATGCCTTCTTTGTGTCAGGCTTCACCAACAAGATCTCCCGGAGATCTTGCACTTAAAGGCAGGGTTCAAGGAGGAGAAGAACTACTAGTAGTGGAGGAGGATTGAGCCAGRAATCTTTTGAGAAAACTTAACCTATACAAGTGCATGGGAGCTGATGGGATGCATCCAAAAGTGCTGAGAGAGTTGGCAGATGTCTTTGTGAGACCACCTGTTTTTTAAAAAGGCTGTGGAGGTYGGAGGAGATCCCCAATGACTGGAGAAAGGCAACTATTACATCCATCTTTCAGAAGGGCAAGAAGGATGATCCAGGGTACTTAAGCCAATCAGCTTCAGTWTGGTCCTTGAGAAGTATATAGAGCAGTTCCTTTTGGAAGCCATTTTTGGGCATATGGTTGAGGAGATTGGGAACAGCCAATTGGGTTTACATAGGGTTAGTCATGCCTGACTAACCTGATTAGCTTCTGTGATGAAAAGGTTAGAACAGTGAATTTCTTGCAGCAAGAGGGTAGAATATGAGCAGCAGAGGGAGCTTTGGGACTGGAATACAGCAAAATCTGCCGGAGTATTTAGCCTTTGTATGGGAGAAGGCTTAGGGAAAGAGGAAAGGACGCTGGGGCCAGTGCATTTTTTTTTTCTGTACCATCCATTGATTTCCAGTTTGATTTGAAATGAAGATTCTCTTCCTTCTTCCACTGTCTGTATTGGCACTGGTGGAAAATATGTCCTGATTGCTAACAAGTACTTTTCTCCTTCTGACAATTTCTCCTCTTCCTTTGTGGATATGTTCTTTAGATGTTGGTAAAATGGCTGTGACAGCTTCTTACAGTCTCGAATGTGAGCTGTAGATAACTACCTTTTAATCTTCCCATAGAGAAACCTCACAGCTCACTGTTCTCTATAAATTCTTTCCACTTTGCTGACACCATTTGCCTGCAGTGGCACTTGGAAAAGAGTAGAGTATTCCAGGAGCACTTTTATCAGACCAATAGGCAAGAAATTTCCTTCTCTCAATGCCGCAATGCCATGGCACGTGCAGATTTAAATCCCATCGGCTTTTTGCTGCCCTTATGTTGCAAAATGTTAATAATCCCTAATTTATTGTCTTTTTTACAATGTTTTTGTAAATCTTTTTTCCAGCCTGACTTTGTGTGCTGTGTTCATTTCCCTGACTTGTAAGGTTGACTTYAGAGATCTGAGAATCCTTCTGAATTTGGTGATGAACTTCTGTTAATGGGAGAWTGTAGGTGGTGTTTGGCTGTTGGGAGCACTAAGTGCATCTGAAAGAAGCTGAGAATGATTTAATTATGAATGCTACAAAGACCGAAGTATGTGCAGTGCCAGCTCCAAAATCTGAATTGGGTCTCACTGGGAGTAGGAAATCCCTTTTGCTTATGCTTACGATTTAGYGCAGGTTCATCAGCAGCTAGCACCAAAGCTGATTGCTAGCAGTGTAATCCAGCAATGTTTTTGTGTACAAAGAGTCCTCTTAGCTTCAGGGGGAGGAGGAGRGGAAGATGGCGTTTTCTACCTGTTTATGGCATACAAAAACATTGACAATCTTCTGAAGACTTGCATTATATAGCAAAGTAAGGTAATGGCTTGCAGCAGCAGAGACCTCTTGGAGGTTAAGCCACCACAGAGCTCTTCTSAAGCGCTGTGCTTTGACTCATCCCTTTCTTCCTCACCAATTCTTATCTGAAGCTTCTGYGTTTCAGGAAGAAGTCATTTCACAAGTGCTAGGTAAGCAAGTAGATGATAGGCGATACCAACAGTYTGAAATGAAATGGTTGCCTCTCTTGCTCCATGTCTTTTGATGGTGGCCCTGCATTTTTTAGCAGCCACAAAAGTTTGATTCTTGTGACCATTTTACCCATAGGCAAAGGACTTTTCCTGTTCTGTGTCTCCCGTGACTTCCCTTTTATTTCTCTGTCCTTTTCATGCTGACATCCACTCCCTATTTAGTACTGTCGGCAGATTTTGTTTCCTTGCTGATTGCATCTTCTGTCAGATTGTTAATGAAGATATTAGTGGTGCACTGCTGGTTTTTTTCTATCATTGTCATTGTTTAATATTTTTTACAGTTGGGCTCAAAAAGTAAAATCAAGCAATGATACCCTGTTTTGCTGAATGTTGCACAAACAGTGGAACCAACTCAGTGGCCTGAGAGTGTGCAGTATTACTGGGGACTAGGTTTTTTGTGTTATTACTGGATGTTATCCCTCTGACCTTGTGTAACCTCTTTGGTAGGGTCAGTCTTGCAGCTCTCCCATTTTCACAGTATCTGAAGACTTACTGACTGTGTTGAGGTGATTTTCAGGACTGTGAAAGAGGTGATGACAGAAGAGGGTCTTATATGCAGTAGCTGGCATGGGGCAGAGGAAGATTTTGTCTGAGAAATGGTGTTCTTGTGACTAAAATCAGCATCACATCAGCTGGCATTGCCCTGTTCTGGATTGCGCTACTTACTGTATGGACTAGGTAAATCAGTTCCTCCGGGTCTCTTTTCCACGTGTAAAATAAAGACGTGCTTCCCTGTCACACCCGACATACATCTCATTTTATTGCTAAAAGCTGCGCTATGATAGAAGGTGCTTTCAGAGGACAAGTTATTACCTGGTAGGAAGGTCCCACCAAGATGCCRAGCGTAGCTTGCGTCGTTCACAAGGGAACGCAGCCAAAGCCGCTTTCTGAATTCAGCCYGCTGATGACAGCGGGTGGTTAGCTGCTGCCAGGCAATCCCTCTGTGTGGCTTTTAAATCTCTGTATTTCCAGTTAAGTTTAAGACATCCTGCACCTCCTTGGAGTGCGTTCTGGGCTCATTTCCTTCTGTTAGTGGCAGCCGCCCAAAAGCGCCGGTTCAGGTCAGAATGATCCCTTTGTTATGCTTTTCTGCGCTAAAGGTGACCTGGAAACTTTTCCCTGTCAAGATCTGAGCGTTGATGACTGCTTTTCCTTGCTCCGGGCTGATGTCACTGACACCTCGAGCGGAGCAAGGAGCTGCCTTTCTTTTCCTGCATTAGGTGTCAGTGACTTCATCAGTGGTAACTGGGGAAACATGGGATGGTGCAGGCAGGGCTTGGCAAGAGTCTAAAGCAAGCACAGAGCTATTTACATTTACGCTGTTTTAATGTGCTCTGAGGTCCGTGTTCATTTTGCTGATGATTTTGATCCGAAAGACTATTATTTTAACTGGAAAGAGTATTTCTGCTGCAGCTATTTTAGTAGTTGGTAGGTGTGTTTGGATCTATTTTGAATGCAAACACACACTGGTGCCTGGATGTAGCTATAATCTTGGATTGAAATATCAGGTAATTGTGTTTGTTGAGAGTGAAATGTTTATTTTTCACATCTAGGTGATCACTTAGTGTCCTAAATGTGTACAAGGGAGCATGTCTAAGTTATTTTTGTGCAACAAAATTGCAGCTATCCTTTAAATTGGCTCTATCTTTCCCTCTCATGGAAATTTAGGTTTAATCTCTTGTCCTCCTCTTCCCTCCTCAATGGAAATAAAAATCCAAAAAATGAGACTTGGGTGCCAAGCATACAGGAATTGATTTAACTTCTCCAATAGGAAGGAAGGAACGAGRTAGTAATATCATATATCCAGAATCCAGAAAATGCCTTTTCAGATTATCTACAAATAAAGGAACAATAGCACACTAGTAATCTTTACCTAGGTAAGATGCTAACGAGAGAGAGAAAGGAACGGGAACATATATACTGAAGTGTACTTCGACAAACAGAGATTTAAGTRTTAGTTTTTATGCATACCTTCTCCCCAAAGTAAGGGTTTCCTAGCACAGAGAGCAAGTGAGACAAATGCCCCTTGTGTAATGATGTGCCATTCTGCACATGTTGGCAGGCCACGTCTTTGTTCACCCCCCGCCCCCACCACCCAAGGGACGATTGCCTTCCAATTCCAGAGTCTTAGTTATTGCACCTCTACAAATGAATGATTTTTAGCGAGCTTTTACGGTTTTGGAGACCAGATCAGATTTGCTGGAGGAAGTTTATCTAGGTGCCTGTTAATGATTGCAACCAATAGAAAGGCCTTTGAACTTTATGGGTCCCCAAATTGTCCTAAGCTGAATTTGTGTTTCCTGTGTAGCCTGAAACAAAATTGAGTGGTATTAGCATTAGTCTGGCTTGCAGGGACCTACAGGTGATGCATATCTGTATTCAGCTTCTCACTGTACTTCTTCCTTAAGGCMTAAAGTACCTCCGGTTCTTGGTTACAGAAGTAAAGCAAAGTAGGTGTGCAGCTGGTTTGGATTATAGACGGTAAGAGATGGGAGAGTTTTTCCTCACGTGGAGCGCTTTGGTTTTCAACAGAGACTGTTCTAATACTCCAGCTGCTGTGCATAAGCCAGCAGGTTTACTGAGGCCACTGCTCAGTCTGTTAAGATGAAGGAGAGATTGTCACTTGATGATGATTAATTTAGGAATGCATTAACATGCCAAAGAAATCGAATGATAGAGGCTAGCTTGCCCTCTCCTCTGGTTTCATAGACCCTAGGGAAAAAATGAAGCCAAGGCTGAAGCATATGACTTAATTAATGATGACTGTGGACTTAGCCTCTGCTACCATTTTAGCAAACTAGTCAGTGATATGGGATTTTTTTTCTTTCAGATGTGGTCACTGGGACTTGCCTTCTTTTTGGTGTCTGTTTTTTTACTTTATCAAATCCTTGGTTTCAGGATTAACTGACCTCAAGTCTGGCTGCTGCTCAGGTGCCTCACATCCTGAGTTTCCAATTTTAGCTCGGCCAGGTTGAGCAGCGATCAAACTTTAGGTGGTGACCCTAAATGGCGAGGTAGATAGCAGGTCTGAAAGGCAACTGCTGCAGTAGAAGAAGTACAAGTGCCCAAGGACTATGCTTGCTTAAGCTTTCATCAGCATGTCATTGATTTCATAACCCCAAACAGACCGGTTGTTTCGATGACTATCCAGGTTCTGTCACACGTTTGACTGTGAGAAATAGCACAGAGCTTGTGTGATTGAATCAATAGCTGGAACCAGCAGCCTGCYTCTAGTGTCACTCATCCTTGGGGAACAGCAGCAAGGATCATYGTGGGGAGTAGCGATTGCCAGAAGAAAGCAGGGCGGGGATGTGGATGCTCTTATCTGTACAGAGCTTTATTCACCAACGTTAGATTTTTCAAAGTTTGAATGATCTTGGCTACTTGCTGAGTTCTTCTATACTCCTTGCTTTGAAACTCTGATTTATGAAAGGACTTTATGAAGCTGATTGAAAATCTCTGACCRTTTCTAGCAGGGTGCAGGCACTCTGAGTTGCCGGAGCAGAAGCAGGTGCCCGGGTTTCCCCTCCTCCTGGTTGCCTCTTTCCTCCCTGTTGCCATGTTTCTTCTGGCAGCGTGAGCAATGGGGCTGCATTGCAGCTGAGGCTAGCCCTGCCTCCACGGTCCCCTGGCGCAGGAGCATGAACATGGTTCTTTGAGCTGAGCCTATTACACTGCTGAATATTTTTCCACGTCCACCCAGTTTCCCCTGGCAGTCGTCAGTCACTCTGTAAACGTCTCGGGCCCTTCTTGTGCTGTTTGGAGGTTTACCAAGGGCGGGTGCTTTCTCAGGCTGGGATTTGAGCCGCAGGAGGGTGGTGGTGGCAGTAGGTCCTGTGACGCAGGCAAGCTGGGTTCTGAGAGAGCGGAGGAAGATGCAACACGCTGTGTGTTTGCTGGCACCACTGAGCCCTCCAGGTCTCTGTAAGGACCAGAGCCCTGGCAGATTGTTCAGTGTTTTAAAATCAAGTGCACCAGAATGAGTTTAAATAGCAAATCTACATTTCAAAATCCTGTTATTACTTATTATGTTTTAATTGCTTCCCCTGCCCTTTGAATCAAAGTACAGCTTGTGGTGTAGAAACACAACTTGATCTGCTTGGAGCTGGGAGGCAAAGAACACCCGCTGGATGCATTAGGCTGTCCGGGGGAAGGATCCTGCGGTGATCCCAGCCTGCCTCCCCTGCTGCGTCTGGATCTGGCTGCGTACTAACTAAGCATGCGAGGGGCAGAACAGACAGCAACTGACAGGCATCGCGGTGGGAAGAAGGGGAAAGGAAGGCAGGCTAGCAAAATTCCTTGTGCATCCTCATGAAGAGAGCCTATGCCAGCACATTATCTGCCAGCAGCAGATGTAAGCTCTCAAAAACAGCAGGGAGGATGTTGACTGCAACAATGCATCAAGGCTGCGGTTTGTAACCTCAATAGTAAGGCAGTTAACTTTTTTTTTAACAAAGACATTTTGATTGCCAAATCCATAACCATTAGCAGCTGTGGTTTTGAGCTGTTCCTTCCTCACACGTTGCAGTCTAGACCTGACAGGCTTTCAAACAAAAGTTTGGCTGCTGGCTTTTGTTTTTGTTTTTTTGGTGAATCTGCTCTTTTTTTTTTTCCTTTCCTTTTGCCTCTTCTGTCAATTTGGATTGAACGTCCATTCTCCAGCCCAGCCTTCCCAGAATGGCTCCAATGCTATCAAAGCAGTCTTCTGTGACTGAAGGCTGTGCCCAGTACCATGTAGAGTTCCTTGGGTGCCCGTTCACGAAGCTACAGTAATGGATGTCTCTGCCTCAGGCTAGAAAAGTTGGCATTTCTAGAAATTTGGATCTACTTAGAGACTTCTATGTAGGAAAATGTTCTRTTTATACCCAAAAGCCAGTTTGGCCTGTGCAAGGACA
This sequence comes from Rhea americana, assembly GCF_003343005.1. Taxonomy (NCBI): domain Eukaryota; kingdom Metazoa; phylum Chordata; class Aves; order Rheiformes; family Rheidae; genus Rhea; species Rhea americana. Next base: position 620,381 of record NW_028185794.1, on the reverse strand, counting down.
GAGGGAATGGGTCCTTAAAAGATGAGGGCTGAAAATTTGCTCAGAGTTGAAAGTGTGATGCAAAATCATGTTGTGAGGGAAATCAAAAGTCAAAGTAGATCACTCGGTGCTCTGCAAGCACTTCACATAATTGGGAGCCTGAGTCAGGTCACGGTTACATACATCAGTGGCAGAACCTGGATGTCCTGGCTCAGGTTGATGCCTCTTTTTGCCAGCTGGGTGTCATCTTTGCTGCACAGTTATTGCAAATGTGCCCTAAAGCACTTCACAAGAAGGCTGGATTGTGAAGACTGGCTAGATAATCCCCCAAAGTAACCTCCATGTAAAGAGATGGTAGAGACTACTGCTGATAGAACAACAGATGGGGAAAATATGCTTCAGTATGACTGTCCTTGGAAAAGTGAGTAGGAAGGATGACACTTGGGCGCAGAGTTTTTCTGTTATTGAAGGCTGGTTCTGCACACTGTGAGGAGTTGTTTTCTTTTTTCCTTCATACTAAATAACTCCTACCTAGTGGTAGACCAGTATTGGCCCAGGCCTGAGCACATACCATTAACTGAGCTTCAAACATTGGATCAGTTTTGTCTGCAGTGATACTTGAGCAGTTTTTTGGCAGCCCTTGGGGGAGCGGCAAGCAGGATTGAACCTGCAGAAGCTGGATTACTGCTGGCAAYGGGTGAACTGGAATTGGGGAGTATGCAGAATTGACAGCTATGGAGACGTATCTCTGCTGAGGAGTGCTGTGTTTGAGGCTCAGTCTCCATGAAGCCGGGAGAGACCCCCTCCGCCCAAGGGCAGCATCCTCGAGCTCATGTTTCAGCATAGGTTCTCCCCACATTATCAAGAGAAGCTCCTCGCTTGCCACAGCCTTCAAAGTGGTGAGCAGATTCAGGCATGTGCAGCTCACACAAGGARGGCAATCTTGAGAGCGAGGAGAGCGAAATGTTGATGTCTTCCTCCAAACCATGTAGCAAGCCATTGGCAGGCCTGCTTCTGGCTCCCTTATCTTGTTGCTCACTCCTCCGCTTTTGCTGTTTTTGCCACAGCAGTGGTGAAAAAGCCAGGGATCTGGATAAGCATCGTCCGTGTAATTTTTTTGGAGCTCCAGTTCTCCTGAACCTTCGTTGCCCAGGTGCTGGTGTCCAGGTTGCAAGTGTTACCATAAATGCCCCTGTTTGGCAGCAGCACCCCTGTTGCTTGCCAAAAACTACCGACTTTCTTTTCACTTTTGCAAACCACTAAAGAAACATTTTCTAGCTGGATGGTAAGCAATTTCCCTCAGGAGAGGAGGAGAAAATGGCTGTTTAGTAGTTAATTACCTGTTATGTTAGTCTGACAGCTATGAAGCTTATGAGGCATGAAAGAAGAGTGGATCCGCCTTTGCCACAAATCACGAAGAAAACTGGGTGAAGGAAGCCGCACGGAGGCCAAACGCGCTCGCAAAACCTCCCCAGCCTTTCCCCTCTCACAAGGGCACCATTCAGCGCTCGCCTTCGTCTCCCGGGGAGCGCTTCGCTTCCTGCTCCCCGACTCGCGCACGGCCAAGCGGCTGCTCGTAACTCTTGGAGCAGTCGTGGCAGAGCCCGGTGCGCGTTCCTGCCTGCTGGGGATGGCTGATTTACTGCTGCGCGCAGGCCTGGTTAYGGCAGCCCTGCTCTTTCAGAGGGATGCCGTCTCTGCCAAGATTTTTTTTTTTTTTCCTGAATGCGTTTTACGGTGAGGAATAATCTAGCTCTCTTGCCAACACATGGGCTCTGCTTGCTTTTATTCTTTCCAGACAGTTTTGCTTTCCAGCGCTGCCTCTTTTATTTTGAAGCTCTTAGAGAGCAGCAGGGAAATGAAGGCCAGGGCTCGAGCTGGTGTCCTGGACCAGCTCTGCCTGGCAGAGTTAGCTCTGTTTCCCGTGTCGGACTCCAGAGAGGCATGCCAGGAAAATGATTCAAGCGTTTCCATTATTAACCTTACAGAACGTCTCTATCCTCTCAGCACARCCTCCCTTCTGCGGTTCGGCGGGGCATCCGAATTCGCCCGAGGGCCACCCCTGACGGGCCGTAAAATGGAGCAGATGGCARCCACCCCCTCCCCGGGGACTACAGGTTCCGGCGTGCAATTCTCCGCAGTGCTCCGGCTCCATCGGCTTGCGTGCCGGGGCCTGCACGCTCCGTGGGCAGCGGCTCCGTGTTCGAGATGAGTGGAGGAGAGCCGGCTGCATTGCAGAGCTCTCTAGGCCAGTCTGTGTTGGAGGCAGGGAGAGGGAAAACGCTGGGGTTTTTTCTCCCTGGTATTTTTAGACCTCAGTCTCTCCTGCAGCATTTGCTTGTTTCCTTCGCCTTTCGTGTCTGGAGGCCTTAATAAGACTAAGAGAGTAGCTTGAAAGGTCACTTAGTGGAGCTGCCGGGGAATGTTTGTGCTTAGCGCTTTGTGCTGCTCCGTCACAGGCGATGCTTTTGTTCCTTCGTTGGGTTCACCGGAGCAGAGCTCATCTAGTTAGCGATGGCTTTGCTCCCCTGGCACGTTTGCCTTTGGTCATTTCAATCCTCCGCCTTTGGTTCAAGGCGTTTGGGCTCAAGCGGATGCAGCTTATCGGAGAGGGAGGAAGAAATGGAGGGTAGGAGAGTGCCAAGCAGGCTGGCCCAAGGGCAATGTTTGCAGGTTCCCAAGGAAACGGCGTCGGGACCGCTTTGCCTGAAAGGTAATCAGCTCAACGTGGGATCTTTGTGAGGGACTGGCAACGAGAAGAAAGAGGGAATGTCATCTGCAAGGAAAAAATGATCCTAGGGCCTCCCACAGAGGAAGGACAGGGCAGACGTCCGAATGGGCTTTGTGCCCTGATGGTGGGTGCAGGGGACCCAGGCCCTCCCCAGGGGACATGGCCTTGGGGAGCGTGGTGCACGGGCCTCCCTGAGCGCTTTGGACCCAAGAAAGCCAATCTCCACGTCTTTTCCACTGCTGAGATAGGAGATCGGTACTGGCTAAAGGTGCCTAACCCAGTGGTGTTACCAGCAATGTCTGGGGCAGCTGGCATGGCCCCTGGCAACACTTGGCTGYAAGTTTTATGTGAACTTAGGGGGAAAAAAAATAGTTACCTTAACTGATCAGCTGGGCGGAAARCATCGCCTCTGTAAGCCAGGCTTCAGATGTCAGAGATGAATTTGTTTCTCTGCTGACCCTGAGCTGGTTTCTCCTCTCCTTTGCTGGGCTGCCAAGCAGGGAGGATAGGCAAGCCCTGGTCTTGACAAGCTAGTGATGGGAGATGAGGGACAGCGCAAACAAAGTGTAGGGAACATTCATTAGCAATTATCCCTGCCTGCAGCCTGATTGGGGTGGCTGCTGGGGACATCTGATAGCCACTTAATGTATGTTCAAAGCTCTGGCTCCAGAGAGAGGGCGGGCGCTGGCGAAGCCGGTGGCTGGCTTGCCGCAGAGCCCAGCGCACAGCTTACTTTTCCAGCTTGTACTCAGATGCTCCATTTAACCTCGAGCTCTTTCTGTGCGGTAAGCTGCCTGGAGATCCTTTTTTCTTTTCCTGCTAATCTCTTCACGGCTCAGATCTTGCAAACCTCTTAGAAGCAAATTGAAGTCCCAGTAGCATGCTTACGGAGCTTGGCGGTTGCATCTGCGCGTGGCTGGTGTGAGCAAGGAGGGCTGTGGCTGAGCTGACAGTCCTATGGCGAGCGTGCGTGGTGTTTTCGACTGGCGTGCATAAACAGTCTATGCGATGGCAGGAGGTCTGAAAGGAAACTGAATCATTTTTTTTTGCACTGTAGTTATATTGTATRACCCATTTCTGAAGAGCTTTCTTGCTCATCTGCAGGATTGGGAGGGTGGATTTTGAGGCCCTGGTCTTTGTTTTATTTGGAGTTTTACTAAAGGAAATTGCTGTTGTAGGCCCTCYGTACTGGTCATATCCTCTCTCTCCTCTCTCTGGCATGTTAGATGTGGCTTTTGGCCTGTCCTACAAGACTTAGGTTTGTGGAAGCACTGATGAGCAATGGCTCTTGTCTGTGGAGTGCAGTGATCATGCGTAAATGTTTTCTGGGCTTCCTAAACTTACTGTATGGTAGTCTTTGATTGTAGAGTGTCTTGGCAGGAATAGTGAGGGTTTGGTGATCTGTTGATGCAGAAAAGTTGCAGACAGTTGATAGAAGCAATAGGAGGGAAATCTAATCGCCTTGGAGAAGTGTTTCTGGGAGAAAGAGAATGGTTGGGATATTGTTTGAGGAAGAAGTTGGATAGGAAGAATTGCATATAACTGAACAGAGCGATAACTTTCTCTGCATGACCARTAAGTGTAAATGTCACTAAAGGCCATCCACATTTTATTTCTTAAGTGTCAAAGGCACTTTGAGGAATAGGTCTTTTTACTCATTAGGCACTTAGGCAGCTTTGAAAAATTTAATGGAAGTGAGTGCATTTCATGTCTTGGTGCCAATGTCTCTGATGAGAGGAGAAGTCAACCAAATAGTTGTCTGTAGCAGAGACATCTTTGGAGAAAGAGCGGKTGGTAGTGGTGCAGGGGAGCTGTTCTGCCACGATACTTGTTGTGATCCTGTTGGTGACTAGACAGACTGTGTGGCATTGCCTCTATAGATACAACTGGTAGGTATCTACAGGTGGCTTCATTATATTGCTCATCCCCAGGAAGGTGAACGTGCGTGATGTTGAAAGAGGRTGCTGTTTAGGGGACTAAATAGTAACAATTGAGAGATTTCAGCTGGGAAATATTGGCACCTCTAGTGATGTCTAAGAATGAGGTCTACAGTGGCAGTTTCTAGATGTGTTAAGCAATGAAGCTAGTTTGAGGTGTACCAGGGCAGAGGCTGTGCTCTTGGTCCTAGTGATGCATTTTATGGCCAAAGAATATTTGGCCCTTTCTCTGTTCAGTTTGCAGGCGGTGGTTTCAAGAGATGCAGTGGGCATATCTAACCGCTTCCCACCCTCTGAATCCTGATTTCCTACAGCTGTCGCTTGCGGTGATGCTCACTGGACCCTTCTTGGAGCCATTTTAGCCCATTAATCTGGCAAAACACAGACTTTAGCAAAAACCTCCCTAATTTTCTGTTGGAAGAACAAGTTGAATTGCCTTGTGGAAGGAACTGGAAGGATGAGGCTATGCAACTGGGAACAGGGGACGAGCGGAGCCTGACCATTAGATTGGCTTGACTGCTTGTGAAAATGCAGCTCCAGTTTCCCCACCCTGGTGCATTTTCTTGTCTCTAGGCGGAGGAGGGGGTTATGGCTTTTGCTCAACTCCAGCAGACGGAAGTATTTTGCCTTTGTTGTTCACCAGACCTGGATAAGAGATTTCCTGGGTAAGGACAATGGAAAGCCTTAAGCACAGTGACTCGACAAGGGACTCCTTCCCTGCCTCCTGGGAGCGAGATGCCAGAGGAAGGACTGAGGCTTTTAAAATGTAGGACACAGAGGCTGAACAGATTTGGCATACGTACAGAACTGTACCCTGGGAGAGGAGATGAAAGGCTGTAACATAGAGGAAGCCTCTAAAAGCAGGGTCAAAAGAGCAGCATAAACCCAAGTCACAGCTGCGGCATCCATCTCAGCCTCAAGATTCGATTGAGCCTTTGGAGCTGAAGGTTTGATTGTGGTCCCAGATGAAATCTGACTGTCAGTGGAGAAACCAACCAGTTACTTTCACTGCCAATGCCTGGATACCTGTTACGGGGAAATTCCTGACGTGGAGGCTTAGAGGACGTGGCGGCGGTACTGTGATGTCCAGATCCAGTCTGTGCAATGGTGCCTGACTGGTTGAGGAGAGATTTGGGAAGCAGCTGTACTTCAGGCAGCAAGACCTCTGTGGCACATTGGTTCATGACACACGACTTCTTYGAAGAAGTCACTGGTTGAACCATGGATAGTGGTGTGGGGATGAACAGCCTCTGTGACCAGAAGGTTTGGACTGTGACTTAGGCACCACCACTGTATTGCGTGACCTTCAGCGGCTGTGCTCGGGCAGAAGCTACTGGCTAAGTCAGATCCCTGACTACGGAAGGGAGACCAGCCACCCGTGTAATACTGAGAGCAATGAAGCAGAGCCAGGATTTTGCGGTCACCAAGCGTTCTGGTGACACCACGCCTGGGGTCTTCATATTGGCTCTTTCCAGGCTTCCCAAATCCTCCCTCCCTGCAGAGAGGAAGTGAAAACACTTGGCATCAGCACGGAGCAGTGGAAAGAAGTTGAGTAATGTGGCTTAGCAAAAAGAAACCAATCCGACCCCAGATCAGTACAGCAGGGTGTCTGTGTGCTGCACAGCGAGCTTTCCCCTGCTGCGGGTGTTAGGCAGAGCAGTTAAGTGCATGTTACATCTCTTGCTAGGTGAACGTTCCCCACACTGTTGTAAAATGAGGGGGCTGGAAACGCTTTCCCAGTGGATCTAATCCTAGTGTCAGGCTTCTATAAATCTCCCCTGCTAACTAACTGCTGGCAGTGCTGCCAAACGCCACTACAGCACAGGAAAAGCAGGTTGCTCCCAGCTCTGCTCTCCGTGCCCAGCTGTTTCAGGGCAAATCCAAACTCATCTTGGCAGATGAGTGAAAGAGGGAGAGCTTTTTCAAACACTCAGCCTAGAAGTCATTTGTTAGTAACAAATGGGGGATTTGCCAGGACACACTCCTCCATCTGGTCTGGCATCCTGTCCCAAATGGCAGCCTTTATGGATCTGCTTGAGGAAGGCAGGGGAAAAAAAGCCTTTTTTTTTTCCTATGGAAGGGAAGCAGCTTCCTCTGTGTGCCTGAACAGGGTTTCCTGGGCTGAAGCACCTTTGTGGTATGCTCTAGCTTCTGTGCCTGGAAGGGCAGATAGCGGTCTCTGTGTGTATCTGTCAGCACAAGATCTGCAACTAATGGAGAATCTGAAGTGATGGATAGTGTATATATATTTTTTATGATAGTTCTGCATTTCACTTCTGAACATCGATGAGACTGAGCTGCATCCAGACAGGACTTTTGTGCACTTCCCTTGCTCAGTGTTTTTTTTTTTYCCCATGGTTCATGAGAGAAGAGCTCTGTTTACGCTCTTCCTGTATAAATTCCCCAATGTTTTCATCACAGTGAAATCTCCCTGTAGACTTTGCTCTGCCAGGGCAGAGTTCTCACTGATACATCCAGTAAAGCSCTGCTTTCTGTTGGTTGCGTTTGGCCGTTCACCCCGTAGATGCAGACGATTCTCGGGGTCTGTGCATTTCGCAGCAGGACGGCGTGTGCTCTGTGCAGCTACAGGGAAATCTCAAAGTGATTAAGCACAACTGTTTGGTCTGAGCTTGTATCTGCTCTGTCGGGAATAGATGTGTTTATATATGTGACGGGCAGCTGCTTCAGTGGAAGAGGTTGCTGCCCTTCTGATGGTCATCATCGAGCTGGGGCTGCCGGCTGAGCTTTTCCAGTTGAGGTCCTGGTGTGCCACTCACAGCTGGCTGGGGTTTAGCGGGGCTACCATCCAGAGGGGCAACCCACATCCCTGCTCTGCTGAGCCTGGGAACACATCGGGCTGAAAATCAGCCTCATGCTTGTTAGTACCAGCATGAAATAGGCAGTGAGAAGGCAAGCTGGGGAGGGCAGGGTCCCAGACTGCCTTTTTAGCAACAGCCTGCACTTTAGATCAGCTTAAGCCAGCTGTGAAACCACACCTTTAGGCAGCTAAACACAGATCTGTGCTAAGATCAGTGAGCTGGAAAGGGTTAGGGAGCGCTCAGGGATGCGGCTCTGTGGGCAGATCGGAAAAGGCAGCAAGCTCTGCCAGAGGCGTGTTGAGAAGAGGCTCGGTGAGGGGCTCTCTGTGTCCCTCTGGCAGCTGGATCTGCTGAGGAGGTCTGGTTAGGGCCCAAAACTGCAGTTGTACTGCTTCCATTAAAAGCTCCTGAAAAGGCTTAGTCTGAACTGGTACAACCAGTGTGTATTACTGACCCCTTAACTGATGTTTTGTCTGGAAGCCCTTTCTTTTGTGCTTGGAGTTCTTTTTGTGCCCGCTGCAGCTTCTCTGACTTTGTTTTGTGTGTGTTTCGCAGTATCCGGATTTGAGCCAGGAGTCTGGGTCTCCATTTGTCTTTATCTGCACTAATCCCCAGGAGATGATTGTGAAGTTTCCCATCAAAGGCAAACACAAAATCTGTAAGTAGTAAAGTTCCACAGATGCCCCCCTTGGCCTTTCTTGCCTGCTCTAATCACCACCTCTGCTTGCCTTTGCCATATGAGTTTGAAACCTTTGCCCTGTGCTCTTTGATCTGTAGGTGTTTGTTTAATGATTCAAATACATCTGTAATATTTTTGTCTTCAGTTCCCCGTTCCCCAGATGTTGCTTCCTTCCAAATACATGTCTCTTCCTGCCTCTACAAATGCTTGGGAGTTGGAGTGCTCACATGCTMTGAGGAAACACATGTCTGCAGCTGATCTGCTCCTGGCATGAGCATTTGGAGCCTGGGTCAGGACACAAGGTGCAAATCTTGCTTGGCCCTCGCAAGAGGAGAGGAATGTGGCGATCCTCAGGCTGATCCATGCTAGATACTTGCTGTTGTTTCAAAATCATGCGCTCGCCCGTCGGGAGGTGAGGGCTGGGCTGAAGCAGCGAGGGCTGTGGGTCCAGATGGAGGTACCAACCACATCCAAGCCGCGGGCTGGGAGGATGGGATGTCCTGGCAGAGCTCGCAGGGAAGCGCTACAGCATCTGTCCGCGCTGTGCTTGCCAGTGTTGTTAGTCCTTTTTATGAGCCACCAGCCCTCCGCAGGCTGCCAGTTATTCCTGCCCGTTGCTGTAAAAAGAAGGGAAGATGGATGCAGCAGCTGAGGAGTCTGTAGTCAGCTCCATCCTTATTAGCAGCTTCCCCACCACACAGCCTGGGGAAGGCACTGTACATGCTTTCAGGGGATGTGAAAAATTAATTTGACAGGCTAAAAGCAGCATAAGCAGAAATAGTCTTGGCTGTTTGTTTAGCAGAGCTGACGACTGGGTTTTCTTTCTCATTTGCAGCCTAGTTCTCTGGGAGTAGTTACCTAGCGGCGCGGCAGCGGCAGGATTTCTCAGGATCGGTTAATAAGGCCTTTTGAAGCACAGTGGGGTCTTTTCTCTCTCCACTCAGGCAGAGGAGTGGTGCCCTCCCATGGCTTCGATCTCTCCTCGGGCGTTCAGGATATGCCTCCCCTGCAGTGGCAGTGAGCAGGTAGAAGGGCAAACCAATTTGCTTTATTCCCTGGCTTTTGTAGCGAGATCTGGGAGGTGCGTTCGGCCGATGGCAACGAATAATGCTTGGTGACCTGCAGCTGCAGAGCTCATGCGAGGGCTCCGGCCTTGCTAGCGGCACCAAGGACCCTAGGGACAGGTCTYTTCCAGCGTGCTGGTGAGCAGGTGAGACTATGCTGAGTTATTTAGGATGGAAATGTCTTTGCTGTGCTAGAACAGCCTCAGAGCTGTTGTGTGCTGGGACAGCCGCTGCGTCCTCCCCCCCTTTTTTTTTTCCAGCCGCTCCCTGCTCTGGTTCAGGTTGTTGCCCGCCACCGTGCCGCTTCCCCGTCACATCTGCCTCTGCCTGCTGGCTGCGGGGAAAGCTGATACGCGCCGCGTGAGCGCCGAGCGGCTGGCTTCTGTGCGTCCGCTTCTCCGGGTGCGAGTGCTCCCCCCCCCCCAATCTGTCACATCGTGTCCTTTGTGTTGTGACAGTTTCCTGCTTGGAGAAGGATCAGTCTAACAGCCTGGAAGGAAGCCGGCTGTGCTGGCGGCTGCCTGCATGTCCCGCTCCCACTGCTGGCCTTGCCTTTCCTGGCCTCCTCTTGACAGGATCTGTCAGGAGAGCGCAGGAGCAGCAGCGGGGAGATTGTGGAGTTGCATGTTCCCCTCCGGGGGAGATGTAGTCGTTCCAGGTCGCTCAGACAATATTTGTGACAGATGGGGGAAGGAGCAGGGAAGCCTTTGACCTTTCCTTGTGGTAACACGCTGTTTTAATCGGAGCTGGCTTCAGATCCGATACAGTCAAAAGCATAACTCTCCGTGCTGGAAGTAGAGCGGGGAGGGAGGCACTGGCTCCTGGCTCCACCTGAGCTCGCTGGCCTGCCCCAGTCTTCTCCTTGAATCCTGGCTCAATCCCTGACAAAATGCCAGTTTGTCTTGTTGGGAAGCCAAGACGGAGCAGCTTTCGTTGCCAGATAACAGCATGGACCTCACCGCAATGACATCTGAATGCCTCTCTGCTGCAAATTAGTTGTTTCTAGCAGCCTGGGGAAGGAGAAAAGTAACACAGCTTAATTCACTGCCAGGGTTATTGTTTGTGTGGAAGCGCCGGGCACTGTCTGTGGCGCCTTTCTGCCACGGCTTTCCCCAAGYGTGTTCCTGCTTGGTTTTGTTGTGTGAGGACAAAGCCCATCCATGGCTCTCATCTCCTTATATCTAGGCAAAGCTTCCCTGAAGCCCCCTGGARCAACACTCAGATCCTCCCCCCGCCCAGAACACCCGATGGCACCGTTTGCCTGGAAGAGCGCRGGGGGGGACACGGAGGTGGGAGATGGGGCATGCCATGGTAGTGACTGTGAGATGAGAGTCCTTAAATCATCCAGTGTAAAGGGAAGGTGACCTCTGGAGCTGTCACCTTATTTTTATTCTTTTCCTAAAGGCTACATCTGGGAAGTGTTACGTTTGCCAGCTGACAGAGCAGAGGAGCCTCTTGATCGGGTTGGAGGACTGGGAGAAGCCAGCAGGCAGTGTTAAGCATGAAGCTAACAGCTCTGAATGTGACAGAGCTTTGGCAGTGGCAGACCAGAGGGTGGAGTGAGTGTGAACTCACTGCTTTTCTCCTGCCCCAAACCCCTCTGGTGACTCTGTGGTGTGACACACTGCTCCTGGACAGACTGGCCACGCAGGGTCACACTTGCTGGGTACCCAATCTCTTGCTGTTTCCATCTATTGCAGGAGGGCCTTATTCCATACGCTCATTCAGATGTGGAAAATTTCTTTTATATAATGTACCAGAGAGGGTAGAGGCGTGGTGGGTTTCCCAGACCTTCTAGGACAGCATCTTCTGAACTCTGCAGCCCGGGGCAAAAACACTGGCTAAGAAACACGCTTCAAGTAATGTCCTGCTTTGCCCTTCCTGTTGGCCTGAGTTTTATTTTTTTTTTAATTTATAGTGGTCGCAATGCAATGTTGGGGAGGATCGCAGACACCCTGGTGTGTCCTGTGAGCTGCAGACTGGGAACTGCTGTGCCAAAGCCTTGGCAGCGTCTGGTCCCTGCTCCCAGTTTCAACCCAACCATACCTTCTCAGTTCAGAGTTTGCAGAGCTACCGTGAAGTGACTTGCAAATGCTTGCTCACATCTTTTTTGCATATCTTATGGTTTCTGTGCACTCAGCTTCCTTCTGGAGCACAGACAGGAGCCTGGTTGACCTGAAACTCAGGCTGAAGGAGGGGAGGGCAGTTTCAAGGAGACTGAGGTAGTTGTCCTGATGGGACATTTCAAGCAAAGCAGTCTTGTAATCTGCCTTTTTCGGGAAGAGCAATGTTAGACTCTTCTTGGAGCTGAAATGGGAAGTTTTCTCAGTTTGAAGATACTCTCGTTCCTCAAGCACAGTAGATGATTGACTGGTTAGAGCCATTTTCTCTAGGCAGGTATCTGCTTCTTGTGGCACACTGGTATTTACTGGCAGTCTTTGGAGCAGTTTCTGATGTGGCACCGGTTTGGAGCGTAGTGAGTGAGTGCTGCTCTGCCCCAAGAGATCCCTCTGTGTGCTGCAGCTGGACTGGAGTGACGCAGCTCTCCCAGGGACCTTGCCGCTGCCTGTACAGGCTTCTCCAAGGGATGTGCTTCATCCAGGAGGTGACACTAGGCTTGATTCCCTAGAGGAATGACACTGAGGGTCTTGCCAGCTCCRGCTCCCTGGCTGGGTTGCTCTTCTCCAGCAGCCAGGGCCTTGCCACTCCTGAGCTGTCTCTAAGCACAGCTGCTGCCTTTCCTTCTTGCAGTCCAAGGCAGTGTGTTGGTGGCCTGTGGGAAGAGGTTGACCCAGGCATGACTATGGAGGGCTCCCTGTGTCCCTCCTGGAGGGCAGGCAAGGCCGTGGGGGGCCTCCTTAGAGCCTGGACCCAGGTTCCCTTGCTCAGCACGAGGCTCTGCTTTGAGCCGCCCGCGCAGGGTTTGCAACTTTTCCAGCTCGTTTCTGCAGCTCGGTGGCACCCGGTCCCTGCCCCTGCAATGCTCCCAGGTTGCAGACAGACAGACAAGCTGAGGCTGGCCCTCGGAGGAGGGCAAGGCGCAGAGCAGCGCAGGCTGAGCAGGCAGGCGGGCTCCTGGGGAGACRTGGCCTTAGAGGAGGCGAGCGGCACTGCCTGCCGATGGCAAAACCCTCTCTGGGAGGCTGGCTCTTCGCCCTGCTGCCTTGCGCAAGGTCGTCTTACCTTTCTTCCTCACCTCCTGGAAGGAGGGAGCTTTGAGCGGGGCGTTCTGGCTGGGAAAGTGGGAGCATCCTTATTTTGGAGAGTTTGGGTAAGGGAAGAGAGAGGGGAATGGGGCTGCTCCTCTGAGTATTGCCCTGCTGCCTTGTTCATGATACCTGACTTTTGGCCTCCTCTGAAGAAGTTGCCTAAAACAGGCTTTAAAAAAAAAAAAAAAGAAAAAAGAAAAGAAAAAAAGACGGCTGTGTTGCTGGAAGCAAATTGGCTGAGGGCCACGGAGCTCGGTGGGCCAAGGGGAGGCAGCGTTCGCTGTGGGCTCCCCTGGAGCAGCCAGCTGTGGGCACGAGAAGCATCCGGGCTGCCCGGCGTGCTGGTGGGTGCCTCTCAGCCTGCGGCCCTGGAGGCTGCCAGCCTCGAGCTAGTCAGCACCGTGCAAATGCCGTGTTGGCCAGGTGAGCACTCGGGTCCCCATCCCGCGCTGCCAGGGCCTGTCACCTTATTGCCCCCAAGCTGGGGGCCTGCGCCRGTGGCACAGCACGTCCTGCAGCGAGCAAACGCGTTGGAGAAGTGCGTCTCCGTCGCCGCGTTTGACGGTCCCCTCCCAACCTTGCTTCTCCGCGGGCTTCCTTCGAACGTGTCGACGCAGATCCCGCGGGTGAGCAAAGAGATCGCTTTCCTCCCGGCAGCAGCAGGAGCGATGGATGTTAATTTGCTCTCCTCCTTGCCGAAGCCTCCCCCCCCCCCAGCGTCTCTTTGCTGTACGGTACGTGCTGCCCCCAGCTCCCCGTGTCGCGCCTGCGGAGGGGAGCTGTGGCGGCTGGAAACGCCTGGCTCCTCAAGCACGATAATTGAATGTGACAGGAACACACTAACTAGGAGACCTCACTGCCTCCAGCTGATTTGCATTGCAAATAGCATTTAAAAATAAAGAGTGATGAGGGCTTTTTTTTTTTTCCTCTTCCCCCTTTCCTTTCCCCTTTCTCCCCCCGCTTTACAGGGAAACTGGATTCAAAGATCCATCAAGGAGCAAAGAAGGGGTTAATGAAGCAGAAAGCGATGGTGTGAGCCGTGGGGGAGCAGCGAGACGTTCCCACGCAGCCCTGGATCTGGATCTCGGCACCACTGTACTTGCTGGGATGCCTGGAGGTGCCAGGATGGTGCACAGCTCTCTGGAAAGCAGGTGCTCGTGGGAAGAGCGATCCAAAAGTGCTGTTAGAAAAGCTGATACTGTTCTATGCATTGTATTCAGAAGTCATTAAAAGGAAAAATGTTTTCACCAAGCTCTTTCCTTGCCCAGAAGCTTTCCAGCCCAGTGCTTCCAGGAGAGTCTAGCACCACAAAGAGGGGTGGGTGGGAGACAAAGCTGATATGCTGACAAATTCGCTCAAGTGCTGGCATCTGCACATCTCTGATGAGCGCTGGCCTTCCGCGTAGTCCCAGGATGGATCCAGAGAGCTCACTAGCAGCAGCCAGCACAAGCTCCAGCCAGAGGCTTCATCYGTCTCAGCAGGTCCAAGCTGGCCCCGTCCTGGCTTTGGCAGTGTCTCCCTCCCCGGGCAGCTCGGTGAAGAGACAGCTTGTGACTCGTGGTCTTTTGGCCGGATCGGGTCAGACACATTACAGTGTTGGCCTCGGAGGAGAGATCGCTGCAGCTGCTCCGAGATGCTTGGCAGCGTCTGCAGCTGAAGCTGCCCTGTGCCACCTTGATATGTGATGGCTTCTCCTCTAATGAGAGGCTGTGCAGGGCTCAAAGGGGCCGAGTGTGATGGCTCTGGACATCTGTAAAGCCTGAGCCCTGGCCCTGYCTCCTTCAGCACATGCTTGGGGAAGCGGAGGATTTGGGGTGAGAGGTGAGCTCTGCTCCTCGTCCATGCCTGCTCAGAGGCTTTGGGCATGAGGCTGCTCACAGGAGCTCGCTCTTACAGCTCTTGGCATCTTTGGGAAGTGCCCAGCCTTACATCTCTCTCCTCTGATTTGTATCAAAACAGCAGCCAAGAGCTGTCCCCCCGCCTCCCCAGCAGCTGCTTGCATGAGTTAAAAACCCACTCTGCCTTATGAATAAGATTAATTTCCCTTTTCTTTAATCCTTCATATTCAGCATCTATCTGCATTGACATGTCTGTGCTCATTATGCATTGATGCTCACTGGGCTGTGAGCCTTTCGTGCCACATTGCTCTAGGCTCTGGTTCGACATGGCCTAAGTGTTCCTAAACTCCCCGGAGCCCACCCTGCTCGGAGAGCAATGGTGGAGTGCTCTCGGCATCCCTCCTTTTCCCCCAGGACGCGGTAAGCTGGCCCATCCACTCCCGAGCCGCCTCCCATGGCAGGAAGCAGCAGGGCTGCTGGCTCAGCTGCTTGGTGTGGTTGTTGGTTACAGGCACTCGGGTGCCCCAACTATCTGACCTTGGTTCCTGTTGCTACCACATCAGAGAGGAGGAGGAGGAGGGTCTGAAGCTTTCTCAYCAGCTGTCTGCACGCCCTGAAACTCAGCAGCCGGATGCAGCGGTGATGTAAATCATCCCAGGGAGGCGACTGATGCTGCCTTTTGCCCTGGGAGTTGTCTTCTGGCTCCTCTCTTGCTGCGTCTGGGATTCTTTCTCTGGGGTCCTGGAGATGGTGAATCTGGATTAAATACACACCCACGTTAACTCTTCATCTGGAAAGCCCTTKTGGGTGTTTCAGCTGCGATTTGCCCAGGCTTGGTGCTGAGGTTATTGTACGGAAATTGCTGTTTGTTGTGACAGGAGAGGTGTTCTCCTGCTTGCTGCTTCTGCTGGCTGTACCTGCCTGCCCACCARCCTGTCCCTTGAATCTCCCTTGCCCATGCGTAAGACCTCATTCAGCTGYGCTGAGACTCCGGGGACTAACTTCCCAGCATCCTGGTACCAGCTGCTCTGCTTCTTTTCAGTGTTTCTGTATTTCTGCTGTCAAGGCCCTCCTCTCTCAGGTGGATGCGGGATGCCCCGTTCTTTCTGCACTGGGGCAGTGGGTCTCTAGGACACAGGGAGATGGTCTGCAGTGCCTGCAGAAGTGGAGCTATGGAGGGGTGCATTCCATAACATCCTCCTACATAAGCTCARGAAGTGTGGGTTAGACAAGTGGACAGTGAGGTGGATTGAGAACTGGCTGAATGGTAGAGCTCAGAGGATCTTCATCAGTGGCGTGGAGTCCAGTTGGAGGCCTGGGGCTAGTGGAGTCCCCCAGGGCTCAGTACTGGGTCCCATCCTGTTCAACTTCTTCATCAATGACCTGGAYGAAGGGATGAAGTGCCTCCTCAGCAAGCTTGCTGATGATACCAAGCTGGGAGGAGWGGCTGACACACCWGAGGGCTGTGCTGCCMTTCAGAGAGACCTGGACAGGCTGGAGAGCTGGGCAGAGAGGAACCTCCTGAGGTTCAACAAGGGCAAGTGCAGAGTCCTGCACCTAGGGAAAGATAACCTTAGGCACCAGTACAAGCTGGGGGCTGACCTTCTGGAGAGCAGCTCTGCAGAGAAGGACCTGGGAGTGCTGGTGGGTGACAGATTGACCATGAGCCAGCAATGTGCCCTTGTGGCCASGAAGGCCAATGGTATCCTGGGGTGCATTAGGAAGAGTGTTGCCAGCAAGTTGAGGGAGGTGGTCCTGCCCCTCTCCTCAGCCCTGGGGAGGCCTCATCTCAAGTACTGTGTTCAGTTCAGGGCTCCCCAGTACACGAGAGACATGGAGCTACTGGAGAGAGTCCAGCGTGGGGCTACGAAGATGATCAGAGGGCTGGAGCATCCACCCTGTAAGGAACGTCTGCGAGAGCTGGGCCTGTTTAGCCTGGGGAAGAGAAGGCTGAGGGGGGATCTTATCAATGTGTACAAGTACCTGAAGGGAGGGTGTCAAGGGGACAGGGACAAACTCTTTTCAGGTGTCCCATGTGACAGGACAAGAGGCAATGGGCAAAAACTGAACCACAGGAAGTTCCGCTTGAATGCAAGGGGGAAATTCTTCGCTGGGAGAGTGACAGAGCACTGGAACAGGTTCCCCAGAGAGGTTGTGGAGTCTCCTTCTCTGGAGATCTTCAAAGCCTGCCTGGATGCAACCCTGTCTAAGATGCTCTAGGTGACCCTGTTTGAGCAGGGGGGTTGGACTAGATGATCTCCAGAGGTCCAACCTTACCGATTCTGTGATGATTCTATGAATGCAGGGGCMTGGGGACCTGGGAGAACTGCTGAGCAGTAGCTAAAAAGGCAGGAGAGGACTTGGCCTCGGTGGCTGGGAAATGGAAGGACTTGGTGGCTGGGTGGGAGAGGCAGGATGTCAAGCTTTCTTTGTCTAGGATGYCTACAGCTCCCTCTCTGCTCCGTGGTGTGAGAGAGCCCTGGGGGTTGGGGGAAGAGATTGWCCACTGAGGAGCCTGCCATGGTTTTCCCCAAAGGCAGAGTGTGCRGGACCAAGGTGGAGGAGAGGCTCCAGGTGGCTCTTCTGAGCAGAAGGCATGTGTGAGGAAGACTGAAGCATCCAGTTAGCAGCAAACAACGCAAAACAGYTGCTTCAGTGCTGACCTCTCAGTCTCTGTCCCAAGAGTGCTAGGAGTCCTGAGAGCCTAGGAGGGAGGACCAAGACTCCTCCATTGTCCTGGATGCTGAAAATCCAGGACTRGAAGATCGGGACTCCAGGGCACGCTGTCACCTGCCCCTCAAGCTGAACTCCTGATTCACCCAGACACAYGAGCCACTGTTGCAGAAGAAACCAGTAGCAGAGAGCAACCTTCCTGGAGGGACATGATCTCATTTTCCCTGTCCCTCTGCCCTCTCCTGGAGGTCCCACACACCCTTCCTTAAGGTCTGCCCTGGCTGTAGATGTGGCTGTCCTTGTCTCAGTGTCTCCCTGCTGCTGGGCAGAGGCGCTGGTGCGTTCACAGCTTGCTGTTTTGTACCAAAATCCATGYGGACTAGTGTTGGCTTCCTCTGGGGCTGTTTGAGCTGCGGTTTGAGTGGTGTCCTGGGATCTCCCCTCCCATAGCTTCCAGCTCTTCGTGGAATGGGAAAACTGTGTGGAGCTGGGAAGCCACTCGCGCCACATCAGCAGGAGTTTGGAAGCTGGAGCAGAATCTGGATCCTCCGTGGGGCYGAGCTGCTGCTTCAACTCGCTGTTGCAACCGGGGGTATACTGGAGGTATCCTGGCCACCGGAGCAGCTGCTGCAAMATCCCCTCGCAGCCGCCGTGGTGCCGCTGCCGCCGGGAGGGGGCTCGGGGCCCACCAGCGGAGCGTCCGCCCTTGRGGCTTTCCCACGTGAGCAGCAGCAGTGAGAAATTGTCCCCTGCCGGGAGCCGGGAGGCTGCAAATGGACCAAGTCGGGGCACGACCCGGTGCCACAGCCACCCCCCCAGCTCTGCCTGTACCGCTTTGGTTTTGCATTAAAACAGACCCATCACTAGTTTGGTTGCTTCCACCCCCCTGAGAGAGCCAGCCTGCTCTTTGTCAGCTCTCTGTCCTTTATATTACTTACAGCTCGTGCCCATATGTCATCCGTGGGTTTTATCTGCAATGATTTTATGTTCTCCGCTAGTCATTGGTAAAAAACGTCAAGTCGCGCAGGGCTGGGAGCTCCAGCGCTCCAGCAGCCGCGGCCGCGCTCRATCACGAGCGCGGCTCGCGGGTGCTTCTGAAGGCGCGTTGGTCAACCAGTTTTAATCCGTTTAACGCGTTGCTTTGATGTATTCCAGTTCCTTAATCAGAATGTTACGTTGTACCCGGTCAAAAGCCTGCAGAGATCGGTGCGGGTGGAATCGGCGGTTTGTCATCTGAACTTGCTGCCTTGTCAAAATACGCTGTCGGATTTGTTAAAATCGCTTCCAAAAGAGCTGGATTGCCCRGCAGAGTTTGTGGGGTTTTGCCTTTAATTCTGCGTTAGTGACGTCGTTTACGGTTTTGCCCAAGAATGAACAGACTGACACACCTACACTTCCCTGGTTTGTTCTGCTTCCTCCTCTGAGTCCTGGCAGCCACAGTGAAGCTGGTTTTCCCACCGTCGAGAACATCATTACTGGTCCAGGGCATATTGAAAATCATCATCAAATGCTCAGGAAGCCTTTTAGCCAGACTTTTAAATTTTTTGGCAAAGAAATGACCTAATTTGTTCATTGTAGGTCGTCAAACTCAAGTACCTGCGGTTCCCTCTCGGGGTAGAAGTGTCTCATCGTTTCCCCGTCGCGCTGTGCGCGGGATTGTTTCTTCCCCCAGATCGGCGGTACGCGCTGGCGAAGGGGAGGCCGGGCTGTCTCGTCTGCTATCGCAACACGTGCCGTTTCCACGGGGCGGCGAAGYGGCTCTCCGCGCCGCCGAGCGAGGAGCAGGCCCACGGCTTGGGGACCCGCCAGCCGGCTGCCCATCCCTCCCTCAGCCTCGTGGTCCTCCTCGCTTTTACATCGCCCGTTCACTGCCCTTCTGCAGCTCCGCGGGGCAGGGGAGATCCCTCCGGCTCTCCGTGGCTCCATCCTCTCGCATTCGTTGCGAGGCCGCGGGAGGTAATTACCCGTCTGGTCCCTCCGAGGCAGGCCGGCCACGTGGGATGGAGGCCCGCRGGTCTCTATCGAGATGTCCTTGCCTGCTCCTCCTGACTGTTCCTGTCCTCCTGATTGAAATCTTTCTCCCAAGGGATTTTGCACATAATTCGCTTCTAGCTTGGTGAAACCGGCCCTGCCGCGGGAGCTGTACCGCCGGCAGGAGATATACTGCAGCCGTGCCTCACCCCGCTGGCACGTAACGAATGTAGCTGAGCCGTGACCGCTCGGACATCCTCGCTTTAAGCCGTCCTCCCGGCGCATAAAACTCCCTGCCGCCGCTCTGGTGCTTTCCAGGTTCGGCGTTGCCATCAGCACGGGCCGTGGGGCCGCGGGGGCCGGCGTCGCTCGCCGGGCTGTCCACCCTGCCCAAGGACAGCCGGTCCCGCGGTCTCGCTCTCTGCCAGGTTTCTGTGCTACATCAACACGGAGTTTATGCTGGCGCAGGAGCGGTTCCTCACGTCCGTCGCGTTACGGGTGCACGAGCCGTTAACAAATTCCTTCATCTCCTTCGGTGTCRCGATTAACTTTAGCGCTGACATCTTGGCTACGTGCTAAATGAAGGTTTATATATTCGTTCTTCTTATCCCCTTTTCCTATGCTTTAAAATCTCACCTGCACCTGCCCCACAAGTCAGAGAAACGAAGCCACGGCCCCCCAAACCGCACCTTTTTACCGCAACCCAGGGAGCTGGGTCTTACRCCTTCCTTGCTCGGTTGCCAAAAAGCTTCTCAAAAAAAATCAGAGCTCTGCTCTTTCCGAAACCAGCCGTGAACGCGCGCGGGGCACCGTGGCGCGAGCCAGTCCCTCTGCGGATGCAGAGGCTTCCCAAGCCCCGACTTCCAGCTCCTTGCGGGTTTGGGTGACGCTTTCCGAGCGCGGAGCCCCAACTGTGCTCCGGGGTGAGGATTTACAGGGCTGATCTCCGATGAGATCGTTCTGCCCGATTATACAATAAATAAAACTYCTTAATCCCGACAGCAGAGCTAACCCACGGCAGCGCGTTATCTTTAGAGCAACTTAATATCCCGGCGAGATTTATTGCGTTTCGAGAACGTTGGACTTGCATAAATTAGGCGCCGTGCGGCTTGCCCCGTCTGAAGGTTTCTGCGCCTCCTGCCCCGCTGCTTGGGCCATTTCTGCAATGACTCACGGYGGGGAAACGCGGCTGCACGAGTGCAGCCGACTCTATTTATGGCCGGACAACTCTATGGTATCCCTTCGGGCAAGCACCGCAGCACTTCGGGCTGCGCTTCCCCCCCACCCCTGAGACCCTCTCCGGCCAAAACACTCGAACGCGCGTCCAAGGGGGCAGCCGAGCCTTGCGGCGCAGACGCTACTGGGGCTGACGGTGGCGCGGGACGAGCGCGAGGGCGACCAGCACCCCTCCGGGCTGGGACCCCCCGGCTCTCCCGCGGAGCTTCGGGCGGGCCGGCCGCCCGCAGGTTCGGTGGAGGCGGCGGCGGCTCGTTCGTGCTCTCTGCGGTCACCAGTGCCGGCGGGGACGAGGAGGAAGAGGGGACGAGGAGGAAGAGGGGACGGCGGAGCGGCTGGAGACGGGGGTGTTTTCGGGAGGGAGCCGCACCGGGAGCCGGGCTCCCCGGGGGTCAGCATGTCGAAACCCTCCAGCCGCTGCCCCGCCATGCTGACAGCCTCTTTTCCAGCGGAGGATTCAAGGATTTTGGTCCTGAGGGCACCGGCAGAGCCGTCGAGGAGCAACCAGCGCCCGCAGGGC
>NW_028185794.1:553303-598549 GCF_003343005.1 Rhea americana | reverse complement strand
CCAGGACGCCGCTCGGCCGCCGGCGGACACCGCTGCGGGGCGGGTGGAGGGTGTCCCCCACCCCCCCGCGGCGTGGGGCTCCCTCACGCCCCCCCACTTCCCCCGCGTGGCTGCAGGCGTCGGAGGGCCCCTGCGAGGYAGCCCTGGGGTGTCGGGGAGCCCCCAGGGCCCCCCTTGGGCTTGGGGGCACCCCCGGTGTGGCTGTTGGGAGCTCGGTTCCCCCCCTCGGGGACACCCCTGGGGTTTGGGGACGCTTCTGAGGTGACTGTTGGGAGTTGGGGTCCCCGTGGGGTCACCTGCTGTGTGACCGTTGGGAGTTGGGGGTTCCTCGAGGATACCCCTGGGGTTTAGGGACACCCCCAGGGTGACTGTTGAGAGTTGGGGTCTCCCAGGGGACACGCCTGGGGTTTGGGGTCATCCCGAGGGTGACTGTTGGGAGTTGGGGTCCTCCAGGGGTCACCCGCTGTGTGACTGTTGGGAGTTGGGGTCTCCCGGGGACATCTTTGGGGTTTGGGGACACCCCCAGGRTGACTGTTGGGAGTTGGGGTCCCCGCGGTGTCACCTGCTGTGCGACTGTTGGGAGTTGGGGTCTCCCGGGGACACCCCTGGGGTTTGGGGACACCCCCAGGGTGACTGTTGGGAGTTGGGGTTCCCCTGGAGAGACCCTTGGGGTTTAGGGTCACCTCCAGGGTGACTGTTGGGAGTTGGGGTCCTCCCGGCGTCACCTGCTGTGTGACTGTTGGGAGTTGTGGTCCCCCCAGGGGACACCCCCGGGGGTTTAGGGACCCCCCCCCGTGGCTGCTGGGGGTCAGGAGAGGTCCTCTCGMGTCCTCCAGGGCTGTGGAACCTGGGGACCCTCTGTGGCAGTTGAGCCGGGGGGGGGGGATCCCCCATGTTCTCCCCGGGGGCTGCGCAGAAGGGGGACGCGGCATGGCGGGAGCGTGTGCCGCGTCTCCACGAGGGACGGAGGTCGTCGCCTGGCGCCCGGGCGGTCGCCGTCCCCTCCTTGCGGGCGCGTGTGGGGTGTTGTGGCCCTCCTGGTGCGGCCGGAAGGGATCCCCCTGTGCTCGGGGGCTCGGAGCCCGCCTGCCTCCCCCCCCCCCCAACGGTGTGAGCACACCGTGGGGCTGCCTGGTGGCCACGTAGGACTTGGGGAAGAAGGTGCTGAGGGTGCCCAGCCGCGGCAACCCCGGAGCTGAGCCGTGCTGGTGGGGGAGGAGGTATAGGGCCCGCCGCCCGAGCTAGCGTCCTCGTGTCCTGTCCTGGGGAGGTGGCACGGTGCTGTGCCGTGGGGATGTGGTTACYCGAGCCTGGGAGGGTGTCGCTTGGTCAGGAGCCCCCGCACCTGGCGAGCGAGTCCTTGATCTCCAGCTGCGGCACTCGAATTCTCGCGGGTGCCTTTCTCCCTCTCTTGACCCCGTGTCTGTTTGCCTTGTGCTGTAAAGGACTTGAGGAGCTGGAGAAGTGCCTGGTGGGTGGCAGTGCTCCCGCTCCGCGCTTTTTCCTCTGTTTGCAGTGCAGGTTTGATCACAGCTTTCTGAAGAGACTGATTTCCTTCTCCCCCCTTGGGCCTGCCGAGGAGGAGGAACATCTGACCTGTGTGTACATGTGACACAGGCGACAGCTCAGAGCAGTTTCGGGTTCCCGGCGCCGGGTGTGCAGGGAGGTGGTAGTCGTGGTGGGAGGACACGGCCCCTTTGGGGGATTTTTCTCGGCACAAATCACAGAGGATTAAGCTCTCCTAAGAGCATCTATCCAAACACAAGTTGTCTCTGGGGTTCAAGCCTTGTCTGTGAGTGCAGCTTCTTGTGGATGCTGGAGGCACTGGTGTGCGGAGATCAGAGTCCTAGGAAAGCACTTGAGCTCTCCGTAAGTGCCCYTAACTAAGGGCAGCTTGGAGCGGGCCTGTTGGGCCTCCGTTGCGACGGCGAGCCTGTCGAAGCACAAACAACTTTGTCCTTCGAGCCTTGACGCTGCCAGCCCGCTTTTGAGGGCGAGCTGGGCTGCCGGGCCGAGCCGTCCGCGCGATAGGGGCGGGCTGACGGCGCCGGAGCGCCGCGGGCCTGGCGGAAGGTGCGTTCGGCTTCGCTCRCGTCCCCGTTGCGCGCAGGAGCGGGGCAGGGCCCCCGGGTTTTGGCCCCTGGCCAGTGGAAGTGTTGAGATTGGACTATAACTCGTGCGGGGCTTATCTTGGCAGCTCCACGCTCCGAAGCGGAGCTTCTTTCTCAGTCCTCGGATGCAACAGGAAAGGCAAGCTTCTCGGGACAAGGCTGGCTTGGGCTGAAATAAGCCACAAAGTGGGTATACTGGTAACGCGTCCAATAAACGCTCTGGTTTTATCCGAGTGAAACGGAGGGGTGAGAACGGCTGCTCCGGAGATAAAGCGGTTCTCTCTCCCGCCCATTGTGTACACAGGGAAGGTCACAGGTTCAAGTCTTGTCTGTGAGACTTGGCTCTCTTCCATCTCCCAGCAGGCCTGTTCCCCCCCCCTTTTTTTTTCCTTTTTTTTTTTTTTTTTTTGTAAACCCTGTTCTGGGTAGGCCCTTTCCGTTGGGTGAGGTGTTATACAGACAGATTTTCTTTCTTTTATTTATTTCTTTATTTATTTTTTGTGACGCACACGGAAGAGCTTGCAGGCCCCTTTTTTCTCCTCCAGAAGAATAAGGATGCCAGCGCCGGGGTTGACTTTCAGACTCCAGCACCGGCCTGTCTTCGTTCATCGGGCCTGGCGACGTGGGTAGAAGCGACGCTTGTGCTTGTGGCCTCCCTTGTCTGGACATCCTCAGGAAAACCTATTTCCCTGCTTTGTGTGATGACTCTGGCATAGGATTATGCTGYACATTTCTAGCTCTTTGTTGGCAGTATGTAGCCACACGCAGCACTCAAAGAATCCAGTCAGCTCATTTTATTGATTAGCTTTTTGAACAGGATAATTTATAATTTATTATTTTGGAGCCATTTTGGTCTTGAAACAAAAAAAAATCCTTATCCTTTTATAACCTCTTTAATCCACCAACAGTCTCTCAGCTCCCTACCTATCTGTGGGGTAGAGCTTGCTGAAGAAGAGAGACTTGCACAAAACTGGGAGTTTGCCCATCTCTGTGGTGCAAAAGGACAAGTATGTAATGTTTTATCTAAACTGGCCTYGCTGTTCAGGACAAGGGCTCTGAGCCAGTTAGAGCCACCAGAGGAAATTAATTATCAAGCAAGTTGTAATGATCTGTAATTGAGTATGGCCGGGACGCTGAGATTTTTTTTCAAGCTCTTGGACTTTGTTTCYGCTGCAGGGTTTGTGTGTTGTGTGAGTCGCCGTTAGGCTGCGTGTTACTTAGAGGAGGTGTGTGTGTGTGTGTACATATACTCAGAGGTGTCCCTTGTAACACGAGCGTTACCCTATTGCTGTGACCTTTGTGCATGTTGAACACAGTGAATATTCTCTTTTGCAGAGTGCATCTTAGAGGGAGACGCTGTCGTGAGTAAGGAGTATTCATCCATATGTAGCCCCGTGCCTTGGTCTGGGTGGTAACTGCAAATAATTTCTCCCTCTCCGCATCCTAACTGCGGGCTGACTTGTAGGATGCCCGTTTGCACAGCATATGCTTCTGGGTCAGAACTCTGCTGTCTCTAAAGCTCCTTCTTTTAAATCATTAGTCTATCTAAAAATGCATCTTTTCATGAAGAAATGTCATGTGAAGTATAAAGGCAGCCGAGGGATTCTCCTGCTGTGTTGGAGCTACCTAACAGCTTGTGTATCTTTACTGTGTATGAATAAGAAGGAAGGGCCGGAGTTCAGTCCGTCTTGTTTATTCTTTTTGAGAACTGGGCCAAATTGAATTTAAATTTGCCCCTAGATTATATTTACTTTTTTTTTTTTTTAAAAAAAAGCTCTTTGCATTTTGCACAGATTATAGTTGTTTTAGGAGGCAGCTTTTGTTTTTCTCTTTCTAGCACTTCCATGTGGACATCCCTACAAAAACAAATCGATGTYGATGAGTTGTATCTGTGTAATCGTGGACTGTGACAAAGGTTGGAGAGCTGAGATTGGGATTGTGTTCCCAGAGCTCAGCCATGTAATAAAGGCAGTTGAAGATCGGAGTTGTGTGTCCTGTCTGACGCTGTGATTTATCTGGCATTTCCTGGGTGTACGCTGCTTGAAAAGGGATCTTTCTTTGCTTGCTCATCAAGGAAACAGGAAGAGCTGGGCTGTATCGTGTTGCTCTTGACCTCGGGCTTGGATGGGCTTGAACCAGGACTTGCGTGAAGTGTTCGGGGCAAGGAAGTGGCTCGTTGTGTTCACACTGCACTCAGCATGGCAGGTCCCTGGATTCAGATTAGGGCCTCTGGGCACTGATGCAAGAGCAGTCACGGATGTAATGCAGTAAGCCTCTTAGTCCCTTTTATCCCGAGTATTATGTAAATAAGATGGTATTTATGGTTCCAGGTATGCTGTTTCGGGGATGGGTGACACCCTGTGTGCGTGGCCATGCCCTTTGAGTGTTGACACTGCTCCTTCTGACTCGGTTACCTGGCTGTCAGCAGGGACCTGCTTCGGGGAGGTCGCGGGCAGACGTTYGCACGGGGCGGATCACGTGCCTGCTCCTCCGTAACAAAAGGAGGTGAGGCCGCAGGTGACCTTGCCAGAGGCTGGTGACAGTTTAACCGTACTCGGTAGCTTGTACACAGTGAATTGATAGGCGAGCACAAGCTTTGGGTAGAGTGCAGGTGATGGGGCAGTTTCCCACAGAGGGTTCAAGGTGAGCTTTCCGCTATTTTTGCAGGTTTCTTGCAGTATACRGAGAAATGTTTCCCTAACCTTTGGGTTGCTAGAGTCGCACGAGTCTGTTCCCAAGTTGCCTTGTGTCCCAACCTGCCGCTTTCCTCAAATGTTGTTCTCCAGGGTGATGACTGTGGAGGRAATAAAGCTGACGGCTGTTTGCAGAAAGATTTTTCTGGTAAGGGTGCAGGCAGCGACCTCTTAAAAGCACTCGGAGGTGGCACGGGCTGTGCTCGTCTGGAATTCTCCAGTGACGCTTCGCTTCTTCTGACGCCGCATGGACATATTGCGGGCTCTACAGGTGCGAGGAGAGCTGGTCCCTTCTCAGTGGAGCTTGGCGCAGATCTAGGAAAGTCGTGTGGTTTGGGCTCTTCTGTCGTGATGCTGGCCAGAGACAGGGATGATGCCGTTGCRTGGGAATACGTAACTCTCGCAGGGTTTTGGGGATATGGGAGAGCTATGTCAAGGAGCCTGAGCTGGTGTAAAAGGCAATTTGTGAGATGTTTTGCATGTGTAATGGAAAGAGGTAGGTAGGTGAGACAGCTCTGAGGATGAAGGTGCCATGGGAGCTCGTTTCTGGCCATGCGTAGCCTGCTGGACTGGTGCTTTCGCCACCACTGAAGCACCCCAGGCTTTTCCGCTGGCAGCCAGCGTGCTGGTCTGGGGAAACAGGCCTTCCACGTCCCTGAGCCAGGTTTGTAGGGATGAGGAAGCTTGGTGTCAGGGTACTGTTTGCTTGGGGCAGCAAACAGCTTTGTGTGAAAATGTGCTGAGGGCCAAGTCCTGAACTGCTGATCACCGGGTGGCAGGAGGAACCGTTCAGCAAAAGGTCCCTCTGTATGGGCTCAATTTCTCGTGTTGAAGCAGCTGTTGTTGCTGAAAGTTGAGGCCAGTCCTAGGCTGGATAATCCTTTTCTGACCCAGGGAGGCTTTTCTGATACTCTGAGCGCGCTGATGTGGCTTCAGGACTTGAGGAGCCAGGAGACCCGAATGGAAAGAATCAAGACGCTTCTGGAGCAATTCACAACTCTTCTTTTGCCTTTCCTCCTCAGCAAAGCACAGGAACGTCCCCAGTTCTTCCCAGCTCTTGCTTTTATTGCTGATATGCTACCAGGGTGCCTGGTTGCCTTACTCTTTGATTTATATTTGGCAGGGTGAGCTAGTTCAGGAGCTGATCCAGTGGGGAGCCATTTGTTTTCTTTTGTGGGGTGATGTTCAGCTGGATCAACCTGCGGCTGTAGCCCTGCCACAAGGAAAGGAGAAAGATGTGACGGGGACGTGATTTTTTTTTTTTTTTTTTTTTTTTTTNGTGGGTCAGATAAGGCAAGGCAGGCGCAGGGGGTGGGCAGCCGCCTGCGCTGTGCGAATCACCTCGACGTTTTTTTTTTTTTTTTTTTTTTTTTTTTTTAAAAATCCTGCAGTGGAACTCAGCAGGGAATAATTTTAGCCAGATCTTAACAGCTTGTTTGTAGCTTTTACGATATTTGGACTTAGTTAGGTTGATAGTGTTGAATGCTGGATTCTGTGCTTCAGCTTTTTGGACGTTTTTTTTTTTTTTTTTTTTTTTTTTTGCTCCAGTGGCAGCTGGCAATGGCATCAAAAATGCTCTTTCCTGCTAAATGGGCTCCGTGCCCTGCAGTGTAAAGTGGTTTCAGATAAAAGGATAAGTTTTTGCTTGGACAAGACGTACAGTAAGGAAAATAGCGGCTGGTTGCCTGCCTGTGTTGAAACCTGCTCTGTGACTTTAGTTGCTTGTTTCATTTATCTTTTTAAAGATGCAGATTTCTTCAAAGGAAATGCCTATTTCACTTCTGGATTTTGGTGAAAAATCTCTTTTCTAGATGAAACCAAGATGCTGGTGCTCAAGCTCAGTTGAATCTTCTGCACGCAAAAGACATTACTGACTTATCTGCTAAAATGTTAACTCAGATACCTGGTGTGAGATACCTCTCTCTCTATCTATAGACATCCACACTCATATATTGTGGGCGTATATGTTACATGTGTATGTGTGTGTAAGTATATACAAGGGTGGGAGTATATGTCTGTGGATGAATAAGGGTTCTTTAAGGAGAGTCTTGATGTTTTGTATTTAAACATTAAATGCTCCATTTTGCATTTCATTTCCTTGTTTCTGGAACAAGAAAAGAAGCAAAAAGGACAAGAAAAATAACATTGTCCTCTTGTGCTGCTCCTTCCCTGAGCACGTTGTGGACACAAAAAGGTCTTGCAGCATCACAGGTTTTTCCCTTCGAGCTGTTTCTGGGCCTTCTTGGCCTCTCTGTCCTGACAGCTGAAAGGATGGTGTCTTTTAGTGTCACATTGTGCGTCCTCTCGTCCCTTTGCCCAGATCTGGCGGAGTATTGATAACGAAAGAAGGCCGTYGTGGAACGATTTTAATAGGTGTGATTAGCCCCATCTTCATTTTCGATCAAACAGATCTTTTCTGGCTTGGAGGAGTCCAAAGGTTTGGTCCCTAGTTAGGGCTGAGTTCTTAGCCCTTTTTCTTACAGGAGAAGGGGCAGTTCAGCACAAGTCTGTTTTGCATCTTTTAAATGAGGTATTTAATCACTTAACTAATGTTAACCACTGCAAATTCAATTGAAGAGGTAGAGCTGCCCGTGCTAATCTCCAAGAGAATTAGTAGTCCTTCCTTGAAGATTTATTAGCAGATGCTATGGTGAAGTTTCTTGTCCTGGAGACTGTTTTTTTTCTTTCTTTTTAAAAATTTTTATTTATTTATTCATTTATTTACTTTTCTGGCTTCTAATAGGTACCTTTTGTAGTTTTGATGTACTGCCACAAGTAATGAAAACTGAACTTCAACTAACAAAATAAGCCAGATGTACTCTGATGCATTATTCTTGCTTTTTTTTATTGTATTCCTTTATGTGCTTGCTAATTCACAGAATTCTGTAATTTGCGGTGGGTCATTAGTGTAAATTAGCAAGTTTCTGATGTATATCATAGCTTTGCAAACGTGCTTTATTAAGCTATGAAACACATATATTTATTATCCCTCCSTTAAAAAATAAAATAACGCTGAAGGAATTTCTTGGCCTGGTATTCCCTGTGCTTGGATTTGTCCCTGGCTGTGCATATGCCTTCCCTTCTCCTCCGCTTTGCAGTCTGTCTGGTTTCTCCCAAAGCGTTTCCAGGCTGATGGCTTGACAGCAAGAGAGATTACAGCTGTAGGTAGTCTATATTCTTCTGCTGCAAATGAAGGCGCAGCTAGCGCTAGCCAAGGTGCCCTAATTGGTTATTGAATGAAGGGGAATTAAAGGCATTAGTAGGTGAAGTGGCAGGTCCTTCATTTTTGGAGCAGTGATGTTCTTCCTCTTCTAAAGCCTGGGAAACAGCCAAGGCTGCTTGTTTGCTCTCCTCCTGTTGAAAAAGGATGGGGGGGGGAAGAGGAGAAAAAAAGAACCCCTTAGAAACTGGCCTGTTTCCTGCAGTTTCTAGGAGCAGCCTGGGAGTGAGCGTRCAGCAGTTTGTCCTCTCCGAATGGGTCCCTGCCGGGGCAGCATTGGTGGATCCCGCTTGGAAAAGCGCTTATGYCTCTTGCTGTTACAACCCCCAGCTCAAAATCCTCTTCCCTGGCTCTTCTGGGCGCACGGCGGGGTTGCGGGAGGGTCCGATCGCCTTGGGCCGCCGGAGCGGCCGCCTGCGTCCGTCGTTCTGAGAGCGTTCGGACGTGCCGCGTCTGCTCCCGCCGACGTCCAGCAGCTCGGGGCTGCTGCCGAAACTGCAGGTGTGGTTTTGCAACCCTGCAGGTCTCCAGCAGTTGCACGTGCCCGTTCCGTGTCTTCAGTCTTTGCCAGCGCTTCCGACTGATGTTTTGAGGATCCCTGCTGATTACGGTTATCTCCCTGCTTCCTTTTGTTTGTTCCTGACTTTCTCAGGTTGCTGGCGTTCTTCCATCCCACATGGAGCTTTATCTGAAACTTGTAAGCCTTTTGGATTATTTTTAAATGTTCGCTGGCCTGGTCCTTCTTACAGGCTGTGCATTGGGACAGGCCGCTGATTCGGATAGTGTTAAGCCGGTTTAAGCCTCTAATAAATCAGTTTGTCTCTGCGCTGGTGTTGGCAAGGATGTAACTAGACTGTTTTTWAAATCTGCATAGCTGCATTAGTTCCAGTTTGCTAATGGAGTCCAGCCCTTGGTACGAAGGAAAGTCAAACCCCAGATTTGTCCCACGTGTCCCTGTAGGAAGTGTCACAACGCACAGCACGGCACCRTTTAAATGAATTTGCTCAAATGCCCTGTTTTGGGTTATTTTGGCAGCAGCCAGCCGCGGTACGGCTGGCTGGGCTCACCAAGAACGGGCTGTATGGGGACATGTGGGTGTCTGTCTGTCCTGCTGGTAGTCGCTCTGATGAGCAATAGTGCTCTGGCTTGTCTAGACTCAGTTGAAGCATTTCTGAGTTAATTCTGGCCAGTTATCGCGCACAGGGTTGCGTCTTCGTGCTCGCGCGTGCCTGCCAGTGGTCCGCGTGTCAGCGTTCGCCAGCCAAGCCTTCGGGGCGATCCCGCTCGGCGCGGCGTGTCGGTAACGCTGCGACGCCTGCGGCTGTGCCGGTGTGTGCGGCAGCGCATGAGGATCGCAGGACGAGCAAGAGGATACAGGTCTTGGGTGCAGATGGTGCTGTAACTCTAGCTGTTGTTAAACTGTCGTGTGCGAGTGTAGGCGCTGCGGTTGCRCAGTGTTGTCTTCCAGTGTGCAATGGCAAGGGGTAAAATCCTGCTCAAGAGTTCCCAATTTAGGTTAGATCTAAAAACTGAGACTGGAGGAAGGAAGTTGGCTTAGTCATTTTACATACTGAACGCTTTTTCTCCCACAGCATATGGGTTTTTCTATTCCTCTTTCCCAGTAAAGCCAAATGTTAAGAGCGCTGGGCACCAGCTGATGTTTATGGAAGTGGATCCGAGTGCTGGCTTTGCTGGTAAAGCTCTTGGCTGTTTTCAGCTGTCAGAGATTTTGAAGCCACAGTCGCACCTGCGGGAGGAAGTCTAGCCCGTTGCTTCCGGACAGACAGCCTACGGCCAGCCGCTGTCTGCAGGATCTGTYGTCTGAGCCTTGCTGCCATCTGCTTGAGACTCACGGTGGTATTGCTGGGGGGACTCCTAAGCCTCCTCAGGAAGAGGAGCGATGGCTTGTTTCCTCCGCACCGGATGGCAGATGCCTGGGAAAGGGAAGTGCCTTGCACACCGTGGTGCCGTGAGAGTCATAAGACGTGCTGGCCCTGCTTTCACGTGCACTGTTTGAGCCCAGTTTACCTCTAGTCCATGCTGCTGCTTCATCCCACCACTGTGACCTTCCTGCAGTTGTAGCTCCTGCCAGCCTGGAGGTCCTTCAGCGCTCTCTGGGAGTACGGAGAAGCTGAGGTTTGGCTGCTGTCTTTCAGAGGAACGAAATGAAATGGCGCTCGGTGCCTAAAGGATGGAGACTTTGTGYGAGTCTGTAGGTATTGGTGTGCCTTCTGCGTTGGTACCGTGCACCGGAGTGAAGTTCCACTTGCTATTAGTTTTCATGAAATATGAAGCTCTGGTCTTGTCTGTGTATTGGCAGAGGAAATCAGAGTTGCGTTTTATTCGGTACATAGGAAGGTAGCGTAAAAAATGCAAGAGTTGAGACATCAAAATCAAATAACTAAATCTGAAGAATTATAAGCTCTCCAGGTACACAAACATTGTGGCTCTGCTGCTGATGCTTCAAAGAGTGAAGGGAGGATTAAAGAAAAACTTGTTCCAGTTTTTGCTATGCCATAATAAAAGGGAAGGCCTGCATTTTTTTCCTCCTTTTTGTTTCCCCCTTTTTGTGTGCCTCACATATCGGTGACATCACTGCTGGTTGTGTTTGGCTTGTTTCGTGTTCAGGGAAGCATCTGCAAGTATAGGGGGGTCTGCGGAGGGCCTGGGTTTACTCTCTTGAACCTCATGCAAAAGCACTGGGTTTTTCAGCTTTTGACCAAATTTCTCCAAAATATCTGTTTGTCATCGGAGTTAAACAAGCATTAACGGAAACGAATGCTGAGTTTTCAGTTCATCTGGTGAAGCTTTTTCTTCAAACACAGTCTGGTTCAGATCTAAGGCTCTGTGCCCTTATCTTGTATTTATTATTTTGCTGGACATCTTTGTAGCAGTCTAATTGAATGTTGCTGTAAAGGTCATGTTTTAAGGTTATGAGCAGATGGAGGTGGACGTGAGGGTGACTTCTGAGCCTAACTGCGTTTTTTTTGACTGATGATGAATGTTGTGTTGACAACTGCTAGTTGATACTAGATGGGTGTTGCGACTTGATAGCTCTCTGAAACTTTGCTCCGGGCAGGGCTGTGGGCGCCCTGGCAAAATTGCCCGGGCATCCGTACGCTAAAAAGCTCTCTCTCATCTTCACCTCCAGCCTCTTCCAGTGACCTCGTCCATCCTGCTTCCGTAATGTCCGTATTCCAAAATTTCAGGCTTTTCTAAGGAATGCCAGCAAATGAGTCATGACTTGCACGTTGCCCTGCATCAGGTTCATCGCTGAGTGTAGAGGCCCGACCTCTGGAAACTTTGAGTTTCTCTACCCGTTGCCAAACGGTCCGAGTGCATTGCATGCTGGAAGATGTAGTCTTTGTGGGGTGCACCTCCATATTGGAGGAAGAAAAAAAAAAAAGAAGGTTGGCTCCATTTTATTCAAATTGGGTTCAGCCTGCTGGCCTCYGGCAGGGTGCCAGCGTGAAGCTGATTAGCCCGGGAGCCCCCGAAGTTTTTCCCCAGCGCCTTCGGCGAGCGAGGAGGCGGCGGCGGCTGCAGCTCGCTCCTCCGTTCCCATCTTTGGTTAATTCCCGGTTGAGCAGCTTGTTTTGAAGCCCCGCACTTGAGCTTGTTTTGCAACATCTCGGCCTCCCGCCGCRCGAGCGCCGCGGAGGAAGCCGGCCCCTGTCGGGTGGCAGTTCTGGAGGGTGTTGTGGCAAATCTCCTTTGTCTGCTAYGGCTTGACTGATGCACGGGGGAGAGCGAACCCTCCTCCCCTGCGTGATTTCTTGAGCTGAAAGCGGCAAGTGAGTGAGGAAGCTCCTTTGTGCAGATTTCTCCGTCTCCTCTTGTGCGTGCCAGCTGGCTCTCATTCAACATTTTTTTTTCTCTCTCTCTTTTTTTCTTTTTTCCTTTTCTTCCCCCCCCCCATCTCTAGAGAGAGGGGGTGGAGAGAAAGGGAACATCTTAAAAAAAAGAGAGCTGCAGAAAAGACACGGGAGTAGCTTAACAAAAATCCAACCCAAACAAGCCCAGCTGGAGGAGATTACAAACGTGGTGGTAGGAGCCGAGCAGCCAGCGAGCGAGCGCTGCAGCTCGGGAGGGGAAGAAGGCGCGCGTCCCCTCCGAGTTTCTTTAGTCGTAAAAGGAAACCGAAAAAAAAAAAATTAAAAAGGGATCCTGAGCGGAGGCAGCGCACGCGGAAAGCTGTGGGCCGGCCGCCAGCGACGGACAGCGGGAGGAAGGGCCTCGCGGCCGCGAGGGGGGAGGCGGCGGCTCGCTGGGGTAGCGGTGGTGGGCTGCAGGGAGACGTCGGGGGCCGCGGTGGGGAGCGAGCTCGTGTTTTTTTTTCCCACTGGGCTTTCCCCCCAGCTGCAGATAGCGCGTTGGCCTCCTGCACGCGTTGTCTGGAAGCCGAGGCTGCGGTTGCAGTTGTGGCTTGGGCCCGGTGGGGGCAAACAGCTGAAATACCCTGCTGCCTGCCTTTGCCCTCCTGGAGGACCCACCTCATACAGGAGATACATATATATATATATATATTTTATTTCCGTCGTCTTGGCCATTCCTTATTGCAGAACATTCCTGAAAGTTAATCAGGGTGAAAATTGCAGCCAGTCATGTCTGGAAGCCACCGGAGGCCGATCCTAGAGCGCCGCGGACTTGAACGCACGGCTAGGAGAGCGCCTTTCTCCGCGTGGGCTGGTTGCATCGCTGCCAGGAGGAAAGCTTTCTCCCGCCTCTCGCCGCCCTTGGGCGTTAAATCATTGCCCAATTCGGCTTGCCGGCCTCYGATTCCACCACAAAAAGTCGGAGCTTGGGTTTGCTGAGGAGCATCCTGCATGTGTTTTAGCACAAAGAGCCAGGGCTCGTGCTGTTTCCTAGCTCTCAGCTTGGTGCTTTTTCGAGTGCTCCCCGGCTCTGTTTGAATAGCTTTCTCTAGGTGTGTTTGCAGTTGGCTGCAAGCTCCCAAAGTGAACTTTCAGGTTTGTCTCTTAATACCTTGGCTCCTTCCCAGCGCCCGTAGATGTGGCTTGTAGAGGTCTCGGCACCTAATGGAGCTGAATTATTCATGTCTGGTGCTGTGTGTGTGCAGCATTCCCAAGCAGAAAGCTGTCTCCTTGTAGGATCTGTGCTCCAGGACTGCTCTTAAAATGCTTTGTTGGCAGGTCTCCAGGCCAACAAGTGAGCACATGCTTTTCATGTTGTGCAGGGATCAATCCTGCACTGGCAGGAGGTAAGGGGGGGGTCTCGCTTGCAAGAGCGTTGCCCTCTGCAGAGGGCCCTCATCCAGCGGCAGAGGTCGAGCGTGCAAAGGGGAGGCCTTGGCAGAGCAGAAGGTGGGAAGTAGGACAGGGATTTCGGGAGAGGGGAAGCGTTTGGGCTGTGGGCAATGCTTCAGACCAACGCGCCCAGGTTGGCTTGCGGGGAAACGACCCAGAGAATGACTTATGGGGGGGGTCGCAGCCATCTACCCCAGCCTGGAAAGGGCTGAGCCTGCTCCCTCTTCCCGCAGCAGCAGCAGGCAGCGCATCCCAGGCTTCCCTGTGGCTTGCCTCCTGCGTTGCTCTTAGCACGGCTCTGCCTTTCCTCCCCTCTTGCAAATTCAGCCTGTTCTTGCTTGTCCTGTTTGCGRTTCTCTTACTGCCTCCTTGCATTAGCAGACCTCAGTCTCCCTTGACGCCTCCTCCGTAGGGTGAATGTAATTTCCTGTTGTTTTCTAAACCTTTGATTGCTCCTGTCTCTGTCATCCCCGGGGACCCAGTGGACTTCTGGGCTCCTTTCTTCCTCCTGTTGTAGGAAGAATTAGCAAATGTTGATGGCTGCTGAGCTGTTGGTATAGCTTCGGACCAAAGTCCTGCTCATCTGCTCCCCTTATTTGTTTATATATATAAATCTATGTGCATGTACACACAAGTGTGTGTATCATATATTTATGTGCATAGGTACACTTAAAAAAAAATATGTATAAAAAGACGAACAACCTGGTGTGAGCTGAGAGCTGCCCAACGCCACGTTGTGGGCAGCCGCAGTGCAGGCAGCRGAGTTGCACGGTGTGACTGATGCCGTTCCCATTGCGATATAGCTATGCAGATTTATATGACATTCTTGAGGCTATTAGGCCGTACCTTTGCCTTTTCATCCCTGCGATTTGAACTGGATGCGGCCCTTCGCGCGCTCCGGCCTTGGCGAGGCGAGTAGTCGCGGGCAGCTCCCCTGCCGAGCTGAGGTTGGGCCTCATCATCCATCTTCCAGTAGTTCCTCCGTGTTGATCCTACTCAGCAAAAACCCACGTTACCGAATCCTGTTTGCATGTGGAAGGCAGTGTCTGGCTGGGTCTGTTTTTTTAACGGGCTGCAGCTGGACACCATGCCTCCGTCTTTGGGCTGTTCCAGGCTAAAAATCTGGGCCATCCGGCTCGTTATCAGCTTTGCCCATCTGGACAAACCGCCGAAGCTCCGTGGCGCAAAGGAAGCCCTGAGCGCTCCGGCGCTCCTGGCCAGAAGCTCGSCGCGGGGCCGCGCGGCTGCTGGGACGCTTCGCCGCGCGCCGCCCTCCTCCCGCCCAGGGAGCGCCGGGGCGAGCGGGCCCGAAGGCGGCCCACCTCGGGCTCGCTGCCCGCGTCCCTTCAGCTCTTCGGCAAGGCCGGCCGAGCAAAGGGGGCTCCGGAGAGGCAGGTAGACGGGAGCAGCCGGTGGGGAAGGGCGGGAAGCGTTGCCCGCCCCAGGCTGGGAAGTGACTCCAGCGCGCGACGCGATCTCCTGATTCTGCACTTCTCTCCCTCGCTGAAAAGAGAGGTCAGTGCTTTTCATTTCCAGCCTGTGTGCTAGCCCCTGGCTCCTGGGGTTAAAAATCTCTGTAATGACCTGTCAGAGAGTGGATTATTAGCTGTACAGAGCCGGGGATGCTGTGGGGAGCAGATGGAAAATGGTCTGGCTGCTGCAGCCTGTCTGATGAAAGAATCCTTGGCATTTTTACAGTGTTTGCATCTCTGGAAACGCACCACGAAGCTGCTTTCCAGGCTCCTGCCTGCTGGGGTTTGAAGAAATTTGTGCGTGTGTGTTTTTGCTTTTTTCTTCTTTTCCTCCCCTCTCCCTCTTAAGTCACCTGGTTTTGAAGCGTTCCTTGTAAATAGTAACAGGAATCATCAGGCCTTGAGCTCGGCAGGGTAGAGGAGGACAACGATGCTTGAGAGGAGCTTCATCCGGATGGGTGGTCAAGGATTTCCTAAGGGAGCTGGGAAGCGGCTGGCTGTGTGACTGGGGCCGAGCGGCTGCCGGGAATGAAGCTGTTTCGTGTGTTAATTATGTCTCGTAAATGTAATTGCCGCTAGCTAATTTCAGTGAGTGACTCGGGCGCTTTTTTGGTTTGCATGGGGCTTGCTCCTTTTTTCTTTTTTTTCCCTTCTCTTTACCCTGTTGCTGGCTCCAGGGCAAAAAAGCAGTGTGCAATACATCTAAGAGCCTGCCCTGCATTGTAGTGAGGGTAAGCGACCGGGAAGCTAAGAGAAGAATTTCTGGGCTAATTGGGATCTACCATGGTCCCCCTTCGTACCTGCGGTTCTGCCCGCTGTCTTGACATCGRGTACCTCTGCAATTTTGCCACTGTCCCTCATCCCAACCTTCATAGATATCTATTTTGTCCCCCTATTGTTTTAGCCTGCTGTTCATTTAATCTCACTGGATGCTGCGGTGGTGTAATGCTGTGGCCTAATCRTCCTAACGCGAGGTGCCGTGTTTTGCTCTTTCAGCGCAAGCCCGAGATGAGTGCTAGACTTGCAAGGTGGAAAGTTGGTGCTTTCCTCTATGAATTGGCCTTCAGTGACTGCTCGGAYGCTTCCAAGTGCTGGTCGTGATGCAGGCACTCTGAAACTGGGATTTATTGCCCACCAAGGCACTAAACTCCTCTGGCAAGTGGCTCTAGTCCCTTCCAGCGAGGCTTGCTTGGAGAGGAGCCCCCCTAAGCAGCCCCTGGCTGTGGGTGGCATAAACAGGAGAGGAATCAATCCTCCATCCCAGGGGCAGTGCGTGGGGAGCGCTCAATAATTCAGAGGGAAATGGCGAGCAGGGAATGTGTGAGTAATGTCTTGTTGGAGCTGAGAGCTGTGACCTGCCAGGGCCTGTATTGATTGAGGGACCGATGCCAGATGGCTTCTGCTACGGGGACAGCCAAGGAGGTTGCTGAAGAGCCCCGAGCTGGGACGCTGCGAGGACACGGTTGCTGGGGCTGCGGAGGCAGCAGGCTGAGTGGAGGCAGCTGCGCTGCATTAGACCTATTGAGGTCAGGCTGGAGTCTGATGCAGGTTTGGGGAAACTTGGGGGTTTCATCCCGCCAGGGCAGCGGGAAACTGCGCTTCACTGAGAACRGCAGGTCTTGATGTGTACAAATTGACTCAAGTCTTGGAAATCTTGGAAAACTTAAAAGTTAATGTGATTGATCTCTCTGTGGAACAAGGGAAAAGTGGGAGTTTTGTTTGAGGAGGGATTTGGCACATATCTGCCAGGCAGGGACAACTGAACCCAGGTCCATTGATGGTACATGAATGTGGACCGCTTCTGCTTGCACGTGTGTGTACTAGCAAGGGCAGAGCCACAGCAAGGATTGAAGCACGTTTGCCTATCTAGAAAAGTTTTCAGATGTGTCTGGAATGATTCACGTGTAACATCTTCTCTCTGTTCTGCCTTGCAGCAGCGATGCCGTCACCTGGGCAGATTCCGACTGCTGGAAGCCTGAGGACATAGGTGCAGCTACTGCTGTGGACCCGAAGGGTGTGGAGGCAAGGAAGAGCCTTGAACTGTGAGGGGGCCGTTAACTCTAAGATGTCCTTGAGCAGCGGAGCTTCCGGAGGGAAAGGAATTGATGCGAACCCAGTTGAGACGTACGACAGTGGGGATGAATGGGACATTGGAGTAGGGAATCTCATCATTGACCTGGACGCTGATTTGGAGAAGGATCAGCAGAAATTGGAAATGTCGGGCTCCAAAGAGGTGGGGCTCCCAGCACCCAATGCGGTAGCTACCCTGCCTGATAACATCAAATTTGTGAGCCCAGTGCCAGGCCCACAGGGCAAAGAGGGCAAGTCCAAATCGAAAAGGAGCAAGAGTAGCAAAGACAGTGGCAAGCCAACCCCAGGGACCTCCTTGTTTACTCCCAGTGAGGGAGCTGGTGGCAAGAAGGAGGCTCAAGGACGCTCTGGGGACAGCGCGAACTCTGGTGGCTTGGTGCCTGCCATCACCCCGAAGGGCTCGGAGAAATCGGCCAAGGCATCTCGCAGCGTGGCCGGCTCCAAGAAGGAGAAGGAAGGCGGTTCATCCAAAAACAAGAAGGAGAGGAGTGAGGGTGCGGGGGCTCCATCAGAGAAGGAGCCCAACGTACTGCAGCCCCTTGCCCTGGCTGTGAGGGTGGGACAGTATGATGGGGGCCAGGGGACAGAGCCTGCTGCTGCCGAGCAGCTTGGGAGTATAGCTATTGACACAGGAGCTGCACTCAATCCCTTGGGAGTTAAGTCGGAACTGGAGGATGGGGAAAGTGAGTGCCGGCAACTGAAAAAGGTCAAATCGGAGAAGGTAAGAGAGATGGCTTATTTGCGGGCTGGTGGAGGCAGAGCATTGCCACTTGGCTCTGGCAGCTGCTCCAGTTGCCTGCTTCGGGCTGTGCTGCTGTGCATGGCGAGGGAACGGGAAGTTATGCTGGGACGGTGTGTCTTTGGAAGTGGGAGGCAGTTTGCAGCACCCTTGGGTGCTAACAGTAATTTATGTGGCAGGTTCTTTCTGGGTCTCTTCTGAGGATGACTTGGTAGTGCAACATGCTGGGGTCTGGAAGCAGTGGTGGGAAGGCATTGTGTAAGCAGAGTGTGGCTTTTTGGGAAACCTGTGTCAGCCAGTTCCACTGTGTCCTTGTTCATCTGAGTACAATCTTATCATAACCTAGGGGATATAATTTCTTCAGTCCCTCACCCTGTGGCTGTTGAGTCATGGGGGTTCAAGTGTTGGGAACCTCTGGTGGGAATGCAGCAAATCTGCAGAGCACCTGAAGCAAAACCCCAGCTCGTTGAGGGCCACGATACAGAATGGTTTTGCGTGGCACCCTTTGGAGGAAGCCAAGTAGCGCTGAGGGCTCTCTGGAGAGGCAGTGGRGGAAGGGGGCTTGTACGTTGAGATGCTGAAGACCTCTGAGCAGAGGGTTGCAGCCCGGGCTGGTGGCCTGAGCTCTGCTGCAGCTGTGCAGAATCTGTGCYTCTCTGATTTCTGCTGCTGTACAGGAGGAGTCCAAGCTAGCAATGAAGACAAGGTGCTGGCTGCAGGTAGACAGGGTCCTGTCCTGTTTCTGTGCCATTTCCAGCTCCTGGCAGAACAGGGCAAAGCAGGTCTTTGATCCATTGGCTACCACACTCTCTTTCACATTGGCCTTGTGTATCAAAATGATTCCTGTAGCTCCTAGAGGAATTTATTTCTCTGTGGTTGCATCATTCGCAGAGAAAGAGACCTTAATGTGTTAGTAAATGTGGGATTTGTGTGGGTGTATAAGCAAGTACGAGGTGCAGGGATGACAGGAGGTACTGCCTTGCTGCTTGGTCTGCTGTTGGTACGTGGGCTTTGTCCCACTTATAGTGAAAATCAGCCTCGGGCCGTGGGGCTKCTGTGGGTGTTTTTTGTGTTGCTGCAAGTTCATGGAGCAGCAACGCGAAACTGCTGATGGTTCATGGCAAGGACGTGCCACAGTCGGACAGGAGCAGCCTACAAAAGTCTTCCTCTCTTACAGGTTCCTGGGGGTGTGAAAAGTCTGGCTGCTTCTGCCAGTGCAGCGTGACTGGTCCTGCAGCCACTTGTCTTAGCCACTTACGCCCGTCGCCACGCAGCACTGTCCTTTCTCGGGAGCAGTTTGAGTGTTCCCGTGTTGAGTGACTGTGGAGCAGAGCGGTGGAGCGATTTCTTGCTGTGGCCGCTGGAGCGGCAGGTTGGTTGTCTCTAGTAATTGCAGTGGCTGACGTGATTTCTGCTAGCAAGCGTGGATGGAACCCACGGTGTGCCTGAATCTGTTCAGACTTGACTAGAGAAGCTCCTGCAATGCCCATGTTCTCCTTGCTGCGCTGTGTCTGCGGCAGGCCTTGGTGCGCATGTGCGGTGGTGCCGAAGTGGCCCATGAATCTGAAGTATCCGAGTGTTAACTGTTCACGTGGGTTTGGGGGCAGGGTGCACAGAGCAGGCCTGTCTGTCTGTCTTGGTACGTGGAAGTCGATGCTCAGTGTTCACCACACATGCATCGGYAGTAGCTTCGCTCTGTTGCTGTGAACAAATACTGCAGTGTTTGGAGGAAGGGCTGTGGGAATTGCGGCGTACCAGATGTATGCTGTGGTGTTTGCCTAGCTGCAGCCAGTGGCACCCCCAAAGGAGTTCTGGTATGTGCCCCATCTTCAGTTTTGGCACTGAGGTCTTGGCTATTGGGAGCCAGGAAGGGATTGGTGTGGAGTGAGGATGGGCAGCACTCAGCAAATTTGGGAGTTGCTGAGAATCCAGTGAGATGTTGGGGAGCAGGCTGCTTAGGGGAAAATAGCTTTGCAGCAGTCCATGAAGCTAGGACTAAGTTTGTCAGCATTTTGGTCATGGGAGAGGAGAGACAAGTAAATAAAAACACAGGGAGAAAAGCCCTCTGTTTTGATGAGGATCTAAAGCTTTTTTTCCTCAACAAGCTTTCATAGCGGTGTTCACTTCTAGAGAGTTATCCTGATGGACAGCCATAAAAGCTTGTCCCTTCTAGCAGCTATATGCCTTTCCAAACTGGTATAATGATGTTTTTATCTCCAGAAAGRTAGTATAGAACATGAAAATATAGAGAGAAGGTTGGTGAGGATGATCACTTATGGGATGGCTCTGTAAAAGAGGCTACTAAGTAGGTCAGTGCTCTTCAGCTTGGGCTGCCTGGGGCAGTTGGTTGAAGCCTGTAAAATCAAGGAGTGGCATGGAGAAGATGTGTTGTTTCATTGTCCTTTCTAGCAGGAGAACAAAGGTGAGTTGAGTGAAAGCAGGAAGAGGAGCAGATGCTTTTTGCATGATGAATTTGTGAATTTCCCTGCCACAAAGAGGTGTGGATACTAAAAGCCTCCGGATGCTCMGAGGTCACCTGGATGGGTTCGTGGAGGAGGAACCCATTGAGGGCTCATGCAGGGCACCATCTGCAACCTGGAAAATCCCTGAATGGGGGTGGAGCCTGGGGAGAAGTTGGAGGAAATATCGCAACATGCGTATCTGTATTGTACTCCTTCACCACCATGAGATGCTGACCACTGTCCAAGCCTGCACATGAGCAGGCTGGACCTCTGGCTTATCCAGTGTGGCCTTTCCTATATTTTAATGTTAAAAGATTTATTTCTTTCACTGATTGAGCTACTGAAACCGTCTATGGCATCTGCTGGTTTATTGAGGTAAAAAAATGTCGAAATAAGGTATGAATTATGATGGGAAAAGGAGCAAACATTTCTATACAGTTAAATGCTGAGGTCAGTTCTGCCATTTCATTTATACYTCTTCTGGTGAGACCACACAGATGAAGGGCACAATCTGAGGGGTCTGAGCCCTGCTTTCAAAAGTAACTTAAGTGTTTGAGTCTAAAGGAATGTGTGTAGGGTTTGGGCCCAGTAGGAAATGTTGATTGTGTTTCCTTGGCCTCCTGGATGATTGATCACTCTGTGAAGCATCAGATAGCTTGGTTCAAGCTGGCAAAGCTGGGGAAAATGAGAAGAAAGGCGCTCCTAGCAGTAGGCTGTTGCGAGCCTGGCGTCTGCCCGGTGAAGCTGAGGGGAAACCACTTCTATTTCTCAAGGAACAGCCCAAGCATGGGCAGGTGGCTGGGTGATGCGTGCATGGAGCGAGGCTACGAGCCGCTTGCCTGGGTACCTGGCAGTTGACACGAGGTGCCGAGCTGCCTCCTTCGCCCCGCAAGATGTGACCCTCTGACGAGAGCAGCCGGATGAACCTAAGAGGAATGAAGAGCTGCAGTGAGGAGGCTGGAGGAGACAGCTCCTGGCACACACAACCTGGAGAAAAAAGCAGAGAGTGGAGGGGAGCTATGGGCTGACTGTGGGCAGTGAAGCTAGTTTTTCTGCTGATGAAGAGAGGGAAAGACCTGCTCTTCCTCTGCCTCTTCCAGCCCCATGGTAAAAAATCACAGAATGGTTGAGGTTGGAAGGGACCTCTGGAGATCATGTAGTCCAACCCCCCTGCTCAAGCTGGATCACCTAGAGCATGTTACAGGATTGCATCCAGGTGGGTTTTGAGTATCTGCAGAGAAGGAGACTCCACAGCCTCTCTGGGCAACCTGTTTCAGTGCTGAAGAACATGCCTGTGCCATGCTTGCATGCTGAGCAGGCAGCTTCCAGCCAGGAGTTTTTGTTACACCTTCTTGGCTGGATTAAAGAGCCCTTTAGTATCTAGGATTTTTTCTTGACAAGGTACTTCTGTGCTGTAGTTGCATCGCCTTTTGCTCCTCCTCCCTCTTTTGTGCTCTTTACATAGCTCGCTGTAGGGTTTTTGCAGCCCTTGAGGCCTTCTCGGGTCTACAAGAGAGCCTTTCTTCAGGTTTTCAGCATCCTTTTGCGACTGCAAACGCTGGCGCTGGCCCCAGCGGAGCGGCTCTGACCCAAGTGGGAGGCACATCCCTGCGTGGGGAGGGCCCCCTCCGCTGGCAGCGCAGCCCGTCCCCTCCAGCAGCGCGCTGGGACGGGCCGGACCCCGGCCAGGGGATATTAAGCATTAAACAAAAGAGCCTCCCAGCTCTTGGCTGCTGCTCCGGCTTTGTTTTGATTGAGAGCTTGTTCAGCAGGAGGAGAGTGTTTTTTTTTTTTTTTTTTTTTCCCCAACGGGCATCCAGATGTGACACTGCTGCAAACAAGGAAAAGGCAAACAGAAGCCGCTGGAGAGTCAGCTCTTTGGAAAACCCGTTTTGTGTCACGTATGCTGCGGTTTTAGGCAATAAGGAGGGTGGATTTGGTCATGTCCCCTTCAGGAGCTGGGGCAGAAGCCTCCAACACGTGTTTGCCCTGCGTTTTCCCCTCCCAAAGACAGTAATTCTGCAGTCTGCGTGCACCACGGCAGGTCCTTTGTGAAGATCCCTTGTGGTTGCTTAGCCAGTGGCAAGGGACGTTGTAAGGTGGGGAAATGCTGCAGCAGATAGGCCAGAAAGCTGATGTGAAAGCGCAGTTGTGGCTCCTTGGCGCATGTGGGAAGACAGCGTGCTACGTTGGTGTTTGAAGGTGGTATTCGAGTTGTGGCTGGGAGGTGACGGAGGAGAGATGTTAGTGGAGGAAGTGGTGTGGCAAGCTACACTGTGCTGCTGGCACTTTCAGCCTCCAGAGCCCTCCTCTGCCTCTCCTGATGGTACTCCCACAGTGGCTTCTGCTAAGGATACGTTTTGGAGCRGCTTTCCAAGCGGCGGGTGCTCTTGTGCTGTTGCAACAGTAGGGCTGGCTTCTTGACATGACTGCAATGCTTTACTCCATCCATCTGGAAGGATATTCATTTTAAGAGATGACAGTAGCTGAGCCTCCAACACAAGTATTCCTGAAAATGTTTCCTTGCACTCTCCCTGCGTGCCGCTGTCTTGTATGGCAAAGTTTCCAGTGCAACTTTGGTCTCACCTTTTTCTTCCTCCTYGAAACCTTTAAGGGCAGACCTGTATAGTATCTCTAGCGTTTTTGCCACAATCTKGAGAGTTGCCATCTGGACAGGGCCCAGGGTAGCTCCCTAAAGCTGAGTGTCCCTGCATCCCATGTCCCAAACCCACTGAATGTCTTAGTGGGAATCAGAATCTGGCCATTTTTGGAGRTAGTTAGGTTAGGTGATGAGGAGGGAGTTGAGGATGGGGGTAGGGATAAAGGGACCCTTGTATGACTTCTTTCCTTGGAGAGATRGAAGACCTGCCCAGAACTTAGTAGGTCTATTGAGATCCCAGCACAACAGGAGATGGCTGTAGGCCCCTTTTGGGCACTTGCTCTATTTCTGCACAGTTGCTCAGGATCTTGTGTGTCCTCCTAGCTTTACACCTCAAGGAGAGATTCATGGTCAGCGTAGAGCCTGCACAGCACCACGGGCTAGGTGCCTGACCTGCGGGCAGTGACCGTAGGAAGCAGCGTGTTTCATGCGGCTCTGGAGGTGCCACCGATAATCCTAGGACACTGGCGTGCTTCATCCCGCTGGCAGATGTGAGCAGCTCCATCTCTGCCATGGTCTCTTCTATCCTGGTATCCTAGCTGTGATTAGCTGCTTGCTGTCCCTTAGTGCTTGTCCTCTTCTCCTTCACTAGCTGATGATGTTAAAAAGCAGCATAGCAGATTGATATTGCTCCTGGCCCTCTTCTAGCTTACTCAGTTGTCCATGTGCCACTCTTAGGGCTTTCTTTCACCATCTACAGCAACTGTTTACGTCTTCCTTTGATACGGAACAGTTAAAATGGCTTCTCTGCTCTAATCTGCAGAGCTCCCCGAGGACCAGAGCGATCGGCAGCRGAAGCGCTGAGCCTGCGTGCCCATCTGTAGCCTGCTGGGCTCGAGGCAGGTGGAGGTGCGCAGCTCCCTGCTGGGTTGGCGAGAGCCTGTGCCRGTTGCGGAGCGCCCTGGGTGCCAAAGGGAGGGCCCGTTTCAACGGCTGTGATAAGCGTGCGTCCTGGTGGGTATGGGAGCTGCTGTCCTGCTGCCTTGCTCGTGGGAGATGTTGATGTTCAGAGCGTGTTTCGGAGGGC
Source organism: Rhea americana (assembly GCF_003343005.1). Classification (NCBI taxonomy): domain Eukaryota; kingdom Metazoa; phylum Chordata; class Aves; order Rheiformes; family Rheidae; genus Rhea; species Rhea americana. The sequence goes on along the minus strand of NW_028185794.1, from coordinate 574,808 downwards.
TGCCAGCGGAGATTTGGTCTCTTAGCATCTGTGTCACTCCAATGTTGCTCAGCTGCGGCAGAGCAGCGTTTTCCAGAGCGCCTTCTGTGCTTGTTACTGTCTGGAGCAAAAAAAAAAAAAAAAAAAAAAAAAAAACAACCTTCCCATCCGAAATCTCAGAAGTTTCCCTCCACTTGCTAACATGCCATACAGGGCGAGTGGCTTAGGATGGAGCTTCACTGGAAAACTTTAGTAAATGGGAGCAGAGAAAACTCCCCGAAGCCAGTTCCCCGCTGAACTCAGGCTTGCGACAGCTGTCCAAGATCTGTTTCCCGGTGGGCAGGGGCCAAGGCTTGCCGCTCCTTGCTCCGGACGCCGCGGCCCTTTCTGGGGAACGACAGCTGGAGCAGCTTTCCCGAGGCGAGCCGAGCCGAGCAGGCAGGGCCAAAGGCTTTCCTGGAGGCGGCGGCGGCGGTGGTGGGGGAAGCACGCAGCAGCAGAGCTGCTGGCTCTTCCCAGCTCCTCTCGCTGTGGTTTCCTTTCTCTGGCCGTGCTTGAGTAAGCCGCCTCCGGAGCTGCTGACAGGGCTGTGTTCGGAGGCCTTGGAAATTACGCTGTTCGTTTCCTTATCGCCCCCTGACCCGCGGCGCGGAGCCTTCTGGTGCGGGAACGAGGCAAGGAGGGGGCACGCAGCCAACATGTGTCAAGAGCTACAAAGGAGGAAATTGGACTTGTTCACTTAAAACTGTGGGGTTAGTCTTTGAGTTTTGGCTCCTACTGGGAGGTTATTTATATGTCTCTCTCTCTCTTTTTTTTAACTGCTAGATGTAGCAGGCTGCAAGTTTCAGCTGATCCCACCTCTGAAGACGTTATAACCCAGGCAAGGGAAAACGGCATYGGCTCCTGTTGCGTTTCCCAGTTGGGCGATGGGGTGCGGGAACGTTGGGAAGGACTAGCGAAGGGGCAGGTTAGCTTTGCTGTATCGCTCGTTCGCGTCGCTGGATCCGCTTTCGTAGCCGGTCGGGGCTTGGCRTCGGAAACGCGGCCCCGGCTCTGCTGGGATGGAAGTCGCTGGCACCCAGGGAACAAGGAGCTGCGGCTCCCCGTCAAGGGCACGGCGGTGCAAAACGGAGGCCTGGAAGAGCGGAGAAAAGAGTTTGCGTTTGCGAAGCACGAGAGCGGAATGACAATGCAGGGAAGAGGAGGAGGAGGAAAGAGGTGTAACAGCTCCGTGTTGACTGGGTTTACACCGCTCGCGCGCTGCTTCCTTGGCTCGGAAAAGCTATAAATCCGCTCCATTGTGCGCTTTGCGGCTCCCCAGACACTTTGTGATTAGAGATTTTGATGAAAAGGCCAGCGTGTGACCTATCCTGCTGACTCATGTGCCCAATTTCTCCTCCAAAGGAGACTTTCTTAGCAGATGGTAACTGCTTGAGATGGGTCAGATTTTGAGGCTAACTGGCTTTGGTAGATTCTCTTGTGTTTGTTGCTTTGCTTCCAGGCTGGTGGTGGCTGCTTATTAGCCTAATGACCCCTGTTACACAGGACCATTTATCTGGCTGAGTGAGATTTCTTTAAAGCGAGATTCTTGCATCTCTAGCACTGTGCAACCCTGAAGGCTTCAAAACTGGCGAGCTGCTCTCGCAGCCCTTCCGGGGAGCTGATGCAAGGGGAGTGTGCCAGGAATAAGCCACTAATGAGCAAATCTGCTCCTCCACCTGGCAACCGTGGAGGATACTGAAAAGGGCTGTGGAGCAAAGCAATGCCTGCTTTTTTTTTCTTTTTTTTTTCTTTTTTTCCCTCCTTTTGCTTTTTAAAGCTGGCTTGCTTTTGAAGGCTTTCCACCTTTTCTGGCTTTCCCGTGAGCATGGCGAGCTGTGCCACTAGCTTCCAAATGTTTGCCGTGCAAACGTGGCTCTGTGGCTTCTCTCTCTTAGGCTGCTTCAGTCTTTGTGGTGAAGCTGTGAAATCTGTCTTACCTGTAAGCGTGTATGTAGACCAAGCACAGGCAGCCTTGGAGATGGGTTTGGCAAGAGGTGGCCAGAAAGGCCAGGGCAGCCCGCGAGGGCAGGAACCGCCCGAACATGGACATCCGGTGGGATGGTTGGATGAGATGATGGGAGGGAGCATACATCGCATGTGGGAAATGGAGGSGTTGCAGCAGACTCTCTGGGGTGCTGGTGCTGGGTTCCTTGCAGAATGGGAGACCTAAGGTGGCATTCGCCCTTTGCGGTGGGCAAAGCCTGGGAGCGACCCTGCTGCAGGGAGAAAGGCGGCTGGCCTGAAGAAGGGCCATCAGTCGGCCCGACTTTGATCACTGTTGTACGCGGAGTCCCCCGGCGAGAGAGAAGCCTCTAAACCCAGCGTTGGCAGCACGGGCGGCACAATTACCAGTCCTCAGCCAGCTTGTCTTTGTCTTGGTGGGTTTTTTGTTTGGGTTTGTTTTTCTTTTCCGGCTGGGAGAGGCACAGAGCATCTCTTTGCGAATGAATTTGCTTTGTGCGCTTGTCCCTGCGTGTGAGTTTTGTCTCTTGGCTGGCTCTGTATTCCCAGGTTCCTCAAAGCCCCTTCTAAAGATGTTCCCAGCCACCGCTGAGCAGAGCACAAAAGGCGCTCGGCCTCCTTCCGCCTGCCCTTGGCTGCGGAGATGCCAGCAGATGCTTCGCTTTGGAGGCCAGTGGGAGCCCCGGTTGAGCGTCTCCTCGGTGCTCGCCTACTCGGAGGATCCTCACTCTTTGGGACGCGGAGTCCTCTGAGTGCTTCCTTGGCTGGTTTCGAGGGAAAGCCCGGCCAGGTCTTCTAGTTGTTGAGCCAGCAGCTGAAGTCAGAGGGTTGGAGGCACTCGGCCTGAAACAGGGCAGGGCTGGGAAGAGCTCGCTGGGCTCTGACATGATTTAAAGATATCAGTAGTCTGATGATACGTTGTATTTGGTGACAACATCTGCTCAAGATATTCCTGTTGCTGTTACTCATTCCTGCCTACAAACCAGATCAGGGAACCGATCTGATGTAAATAAACGCGTCGAGGATTTTCTAGGGTTAGCTCGGGTTACGCGCTGGCCCCGCGAGCAGGCGCGCAGGCCCGTTGGAGTGGCACTGAGATGTTGGAGGCAGTGCCAGACACYGTTTCAGCTGAAGACGATGACGGGGCTCGCCAAGGGCTGGCACGGCGGTGGTGCTGTGACCGGTCGGGCAGCTCTACCCTGCCGGCCCCGGGTACTGTGTCCGGCTTCGCGGGATCGYGCCGCAGGTGAGCGTAACCCAAGAAGAGCGATGGGGTGGCGTGGGGCCAGAAACCGTCTCCCCCGCTTGCAGGGTTACGTGCGATTCCTCCTCGTGTCCGCAGGAGCCTCYGTCGTTGTAAGCTCTTAGTTACTGGTTCCTCGTCCTCCGAGCTGACCACGCGCAGCCCAGGGCATGCTCCCAGCACCCTGCAATCCGCTTTGCTCCCGTTCTGTCACTCTCTCTTTTATCTATCTATTTATTTATTTATTTTCAATTTTAGCCTGAATTTTGCTTCCCCATCCTCTGCACTAAAGGGAGCACCCCGGCTGCTGTGCTCCCCCGCTCAGAAATGCTTCAGTCCTCCGAGGGCCGGACCTGACTACGTGGTTCATGGGTCCTTCCCAGCAACCTGTGGCCTGGATGAGTYGTTCTGCAGGGAGAAGCTAAGCGCAGAGCTCTCTTTATGGCGTAGTACTGCTGTGCGCTCCTCTCTGCCGATGCTGTGCTTGACAGTGAGATTGGTTTTAAACTGGAAGTGGCTAGATTCATCTTAAAATACAGTCTGGCCCATGAGCTCGTGGGCTGGCAGGTGTTCCAGGTGGAGAAGGCGTAATTATAACTACAAATGCCATGGTGGGGGTGGTGTTTCTTTTTTTATTTTTATTTTTTTCCCAAGCCAAGGACTAATTTCATTCCAGGAAGCTTGCTCCCCCAATTAGCTATGTAAATGCAATGTTGTGATTTTTTTTTTCCCAGGTGCTATGCAAATGAGAGCTGTTCCCAGACTCTCGCCCTCCACCCCTTTCCCGTCATTGAGATGCAGGTACGCTGCCTTCTGYGCTGGGAACAGCCTCGCTCAGCTGTTTAACAGATGGATGTTGCTTGTTCTGGAATGAGCYGCCTGCCTGCTGGCCGGCTGGCTGACTTCCTCGGGCAAAGTCCTCAGAAGGCGGCCTCGGCAGCTGGGAAGGCACAGCTCGGTCCCGGGGTCAAACCCGGCCCCCGCTGGGCCGGACAAGGGAGAGCTGCACTGCTGGACACTGGCCCCAGGAGAGTCCCCGGGGTGAACAGCTTCCCCGGTTGAGTGGCTCATCCGTGGAGGGCAGCGAGCGGAGGTTTTCRATGTGTTGTTAGAAGCATTGGGGAAAAAGGTCTTGTTCCATGTGCATGAGGCCCTCAAAACGCTGGTACTGCCAAAGCCATTGTAGGTATGTAGATGTTACAAGGCTCATCTTAGGATGAGTCTGCATGGTGTGGATGAAAGGGCCGTGAGGCTCTTGCTGTCCTAAGCCGGGCACAGCACAGCTGTTTGTGCCAGGAGATGCTGTAACGTGACTGTACCAGATCCAAACTAGTATTTCTAGCTGGCTGCCACTGCCCTGCTAGCTTGTTTGGATCTAGCTCGGGATCTCTACCAACGCTCCCCTGCATGATGCAACTTGAGTCTCCAGTCTGACGTGCCTAGCAGTGTCACGGCTGGGTCTCCTTGACCTGGCAGACCTGCTGCTACATAGCTGAGACAGGTCCCCTCCAACGAAAAGGGAGCAAAATGGTGGGAAAGAGGATCGGCAGGAAGGCTGAGACACAGCAGTCAAACTGGGAGGTAGGCTTGGGAAGGGAGAAGGTCAGGGCCAGGCTGGAGATTTTTGGAGGCCGGAGAAGATCTCATTTGAAGCCTGAAAAGGATCCAGTSAGGGAAGGGTGGGCTGAGTGCCAGRAAGCTCGTTGAGGTGGTAACGAAGTCGTCAACAAGAGCTGGCGCGTGCTGACGAAGTCTCTCCTGGCCTGCCTTTGGGGAGATGAGCCTATCTATAGGATGCCTTGTAAGTAGAACGGTATTTTAGCGTCTAAAGTGCTGTTTGCTGTTCTGTGGCTTGGAGGGGAGGAAGGCAACATTGTATACATCACAGACCTGAGCGGTTTGCTAGCAGGAAGGCTGCCTTTTTTKTTTGTTTGTTTTTTCTTGCTTCGCATTAACATTTCAAGGTACAGGAACTCTTTAGGTATTTAGTGTTTTATGGTCTTCCAGGCTGGCTATTAATACTCCACTTTGTGTACAGGGTGAAGGGAGCTGGAGGGGCTGAGCCTTTGCAGAGGAGGGCTTTGAATGTCCTTTTGAAGGAAACCAACCTTCTCTCAGAAGCGCTACAGTGAAGAGCAAAGCATCGCTTAGCGGCCATGGCTTGGTGGGGAGAGTTAAAGCCSTTGGCTAGCAGGAAGATGGGATGATTCAGCTCTTGGGCTGTGGTCTACAGCTACATGTTAAGAGCTTYCAGGACTGGATCTTACTTTAAAAAAGCCCGGGTTGCAGGTGAAATCACCCTCAAATATAAGAGGTGGCRAGAGCTGCCCTGGCCTTGAGCTGATGAACTCTGATCACCGCCTGGACGGTTTGTGGAGGGGCCGTTGGAGCTGATGCCTCTGCAGTGCAGGCAGGTTCTGCTGTTGGGCTCAACCTTGGCTTCTCTCTACTCCGTCATCTGGTTGAGGAGGACTGGGGTCATTGGTTTGACTGGGATAGATAATGAGGAGCTGCTAGTCGGAGCTCAAGAGCAGAGTGTGCCCCRTTGCTGTGTTCACAGAGGGGGCCGTGCCTCTCCGGAGGGAAGTCTGGCGGGAGGAGGCGTACAGCTTGCTCTCGATTTCGGTGTTTTCAGGCTTGGTGCTCAGTGTTGCAGGAACGTCTCCCTCTGAAGGGACCTTCAAAGTTGGGAGGTGGAAAGGGCAGTGGCAGATCCACAGCCGGCTTCTCCTGCTGTTGGAACGAAGGCAGTTTCAGGGTTTCTGTTGCACCGCTCCCATCCGTACCTGACCTTGACAGCATACTTGAGCTCTCGGCTTGAGTACTTCTGCCTTTCGCAGGTGGGAGAAGAAAATGGGTAAGATGAGTGTCATGTCTTTGYGGCCGCCTTACAGTCTCCAGTCTTTGGCCACAGGAAAGAGAGCGGCCAGACCTGCAGGAGCCTCTTTCTTCTGGGCGAGAGACCAACTGCTTCATCCTCCAGGCCATCGAGGTGGCCGGGCTTTCTGGGCGAGGGAGGAGGTCCAATTTGGCGTGGATTCTGTATCAGTAGTGAGAAGTGCTGGTAACGAGAGTGCGGCCCAGCAGGGCTCTGGGCCAGGAGAGACATCTTGGGTTTTTGAAGGCGCAATCGCAAAACGGAGCATGTGGAGTCAGGCTGGGGGGTCTGCTCCATGCACCTTGGTCAGCCGCACTAGCAGAGTGACTGGAGGATCGTACGAGCAGTGCCGTTAAGAAGCCGGTCTCCTGGGGGAATTGATGGCCTGATACAGGAGACAGGGAGAAAATCTTTTCCAATTTCCCATTGATCCTAACGAGCCTGCGTGCGGGAGAGTCACGTAGGCTGACTATGTTGGTGGCTATTAACTCTGCCATGCAGCGCTGGTATCGGCTCTGCTTTCCTTCTCGGCTCTGGGAAATCGAATAAAGGGAGAACCACTTAGGAGGGTTTTTAATCAGAACTTGGCAGAAGAATTTAAGGAAATCCGAGGAATCTACTGACAGCTGCACTTCACCTCGACACCGCCGATGAGCAGAAGGTCAAACCCGATGGCGGAGTCAGGGCTCCGACTGTCTGTGTGGGGAGGGTTTTGGCTTCTGGCCTGTTTAACCTGATTGCATCTTCCTGCCCTTGTGCTCTGTGTGTGTGAAGCAAGCAAAGAAATCTTCCTCCGAGCGCTGGAGACTTGCTGTCAGCTAGGAATGAGGCAGAGCCCGCGAGGAGCTGTTGCTCAAAGTCATCTTCTAGCCACAAGAGATGGCCAGCACAGGCTTGGGAGGGGAGTATCRCTTAATTTACACTGATGCTTTTGGTGGCCTTGCAAGCTGGGGAAACTGTGCGATGTGGTTGGATTTCCTCACAAGGTTGTTGATAGCGATGTTAAATGTTTTTAGGGAATGGCAAATCCAGGTGTGAGGTTCCAAGTGTTCCTGAACAGCAGATAGGCTCAGAACGAGGAGCGTGTTTAAGTGGGATTGCAGAGCTGGTGGCCAGGAGATCGGCAGAAAGGATGTCCCTTGGTCAGAGGACCCCTGGCTCGTGTTGTTGCGATGTGGTGCTGCTCTCCCGAACCCTTATTTAGAGCTGTTTGCAGGTTTCCCAGGACATCTTTTCAGCTGAAGCTTCTCTTTTCTGGCTTTGGCTCAGTTGCAACTCCCTTTTTAAAGTTATATTTTGGAAAGTTTGGTTAAAAATTCATTGAGCCAGCATGACTTGCTTGACCATTTGGGGGAAGAAGAGCCGTGGAAGCTTTTTGTTTTGTTTTGCTTTGTTTTTGTTTTGGGTGAGTGTCCTGCAGATGGGTAACCCAAACCAGCCTTTATTTTTGATTCCAGGCGAAGTAAGCCCGTAGTTTCGATATGAGCGCAAGCTTTGTGCTACTGAGCCAGAAGCGCCCGTTTGTGCGTTTGCAGAAGTTGTGTGCATTTGTAGATGGCTTTCCAAGGCTGTGTTGTGCTGTTRCTTTTTCTTTTATTGATATTCCAACAGCTGGACCGTTTTTCTAAATGCTCTTTCATCCAGGCAAAGGTTAAGGGAGTGAGAACCGTTCTGATAAACCTGCCAAAAATAATCTTTGCTTGAGACTAAGTACCGCTCTCGGTACTTTCTCTTGGAAAACGGTTTGTATGTCAGCACGGTGAGAAGCGGCACGAAGCTCCCAAATGTTGTAACCAGTCGTTCCTGCTGGAGGTTATAAGACTTAAATTCTCCGCAAGCGTGTGCGACTGTCGCGTGCTTGGTGCCGTGATCTAACGGCGGTCAGGAAAGCTTCGGGAGATTGTAGTGGAAGAGACTGAATCCCTGAAAGGAGGCGTCTGAGCGTCCGCGGGCGAATTGATAGGAACGGTCTGGAACCCACTACCAGSTGCATCCATCTTGCTCCGTCCGCACGATGGATTGCTTTTGTTGCTTGAAGATAACATCTGATCCTGTGACCAGCCAACCTGCCGAGTCCGATAGCTGGCACAGCTTCAGGTGTCAAGCAGGCGATAGCGACAGCATGATGCAGATGATCTTTTAAGGTGTTGTATGAAAAGCCGTTGGAGAAGTAGCCTGATGCAGCCTCAGAGTTGCATCTGGTCCTYGGTACCTGGGAAGGGCAGAGTTAAGCTGAATCCAGCAGCCTTAACTCTGCCCCCTTAGTCGTATTCCTTATGGCAGTATTTTCACTAAAAAAATCACACGTCCGTATGCTGCGACTTTGTTTGACAACTACAGCGCGCTGAAAAGGAGCTGCTCTTCTTCCTTGATGAGACATGTAGGTATACGTGGCATGTGTTCTCCTCAGAAGTTGTGTGGCCATGAAGCAAAATATGTTTTTAATGCCATATGCTTTGTAGGGGGCAGAGTTAGAGTTGCTGAACAAAGCTTAACGCTTGCTCTTCCGACTCGAGTGGGATTCAGTTCTGGCTTTGCTCTATGCGGTTCCTTACCCGGAGGAAGCTGGATTTGTCGTATCGGGTCAGCCGAGTGCTTTTTGTGCCTTTTTTTTTTTTCTTTTAATTGATGATTTCCTCCTGAACAGGGATGCTTTCAGAGAAAGTTGCTATTGAGGTACTGTTAAAGACAAGCACGCTCTTAGGAGGACTTTCTTCTGAACCTCTTGGTTGGTGGCTCGCMCATACCGTTAAGCCTTAGGGTTCGCGCCTGGTGTCTTGCCGAACGGGACTTCCCTGTTAACAGCATCGGTGCCTGTTAAGTCCTGTTGAGTAATATGCAAACCCAGGCCGTGGACGTGCTGCCGCTGAGGTTTGTTTAAAAAGTAAACCGGCAACTTTGGAGGGATCAGGAGCAAAACGGGAGTGTAAGCAGAGGACGTCAGAGCCTGCTGATGAYGCTGCAGCTCACGAGCTGGTAAGCAATGGCTGAGCCCATGCAGGGCTGCGGGAAGCTCCGGCTCACCTCGCCGAGCATCGCCCGGACGTCTTGGGCGGGCGAGTGCTGTCCGCTGAGCGATGCAGCCGCGGGACTCGGGCTCGGGAGCCCTTGCAAGCTGTACCACCTTGGCGAGAGGCTGTGGGTCGCGCAGCACCGTGGGTTTTGGGTGCTGCGAGGCTGTGTTGTGAGCAAAGGGTGGAGTGGCATGCAAGCGCTTGTGGCACGCCGTAGCTCACCCTTATCATCCCGGATGGAGGCCTGGGGGGTTAGGGGGGACACTTCTCTGGGTTCATCTTTAGCATCGTTTCTTTAYGACTGCAAGGATTTAAGAACGTGCCTCCTAGCCTGGACTCCATGCACTGTTTGATGCTAACCCAGAAAAAGTCATATCCTGAGGAGAGTTTGTGGGACCATATGCTTGCTCCTGGGATCTTCCAAAGCCCTGGTGTGTGTCTGGGCAGCTGAATGCACCCGAGCCAGCGCTCGCTAGAGGAGCTTGTATGTTCCCTTGCACGATGGCCGGGAGCTGCTGCGTGGGGGCCTGCGGCTCCTGCGAGGCTGCCGGGGAGGGCAGAGGAAATTCAGGGCCGGATGGAGAGCCTGTCCCCACGGAGGCGCTCGGGGACCTCTAGCTGGCTTGTAACATGGTGGGGTTACAGGGAGCCGCTGCTTGAGCCGGGCCAAGAATTTGTAGGAGCTAATTGATCCATCCTGGAGTTGGACTGTAACGCTGTTCTAGTGTTAGATTTATTGCTGTTGGCAAGCGGTTGCTGGAGTGCACGGTGGAGCTTCTGTTGTCTGTGCGTTCCTAGTGGGGCAAGGGCTGTTTGTTTTTTCTGGAGTGAAATTCAAATCTCAGTGTAGTGTTACTCATTAGGGTYCCCCCCCCCCTTTTTTTAAAGTTTTRAAAATAAAATATAGCAGGTCTTGATGCTTCCTCTTGTTTCTTGCGCAGGGAGGATCATGCTGGGTGTGTTTTTGAGCAAAGCATGATTGGTTTGGTAAGACTTTGTCTCTCGTGTTCAGACCCCTCCGCATGTGTGCTTTTATCTTCGCGTACTTTGCATTAATGCATTAACAGTATGTGGMCTGCGTTTCCCGTGTGCCGTTTCATAGCCACCGGGGCGACACGCAGCCCGGCAGGGTTTTGCTGTGAAGACGATGGCTGCTGGAGCAGAACGGCTCAGCCTTCGCCTTGCAGAGGAGCCGCCGCTTTTCTCTTGCGGACAGGGGAGCTGCCTTTGGCTCGCAGCTGGATCTGAGAGGCGAGCTGTTTGGATCGCAGTGGGATGCAGGACGCTGGAGCTTGGCTGTCTGCACGCGATACCCTGGAAATTGGGCTTTGCCTGGAAGGTGCTGTCTTATTTTGCAGGTCTTCTCCCCATGTTGTCTCTTCTTCTGCTCTTCTTCTGTTGTCTGACTGCTTCAAAGCCTGCTGCTCTTTCCTCTTATTAACCCTGCAGAAGAAATGAGCTCTGGAGGAGCTAAATTTGATTCCRTCTCTGCAGTACCTTACTGGCAAAGCTCATCAGAAAGGCTGATGATCTAGCAGAGCTTCTGGTGCTTGGGTTGATGTGCAATGCCACGATTTAGCAGGGTGCTTGAAGTGGGGAGGAGTTGGATTGGGATTCATTTGTAAAGCAGGCAGATCAGCTAAGTAGAACGCTCTGTCTTCAAATGCCTCAGTGGTTCCTTTCTGGCTTTCACCAAAGCTGACTTGTGCATCAGAATGGGGGTGTCAGGAGGCACGTGCATGCGGAAGCTTCTTCTTAAGCCAGATGTGAAGAATAGTGACCAATGCGCTGAACAAGCAAAGCTTCATTTTGTGGCATTGTTAAATCCAGGCTGTGCTGACCAGCTAGGTCATCCTAAAATGAATGGTGGCATTTTCTTAGCTCCTACGTGAATCTGACCTGATACCAGATGAAGGGGACTGTTTGCTCTGCACAGCTTTTGGGCAGCTGGTGACTACTTTTTGCATCCTTAACCTGAAGAGTCAGGTTACCTGACCTGGATGAGACACTGGGATTGTGTGGTTTTGACTTSCTCCCTGCTGCCCAGGAGAAAGCCAAAGCCACAGTTTCTTTCCTACTTGATGGCTACTGAGTTGAGAAGGGAGCAGGGTACTTGAGGAGGGGAGGCAGTCCGAGATACTTGCTCTGTTTTGACAGCTGTAGTCTTGCCCGTTGTCCTGTTCACCTAAGAGCTCTATAGCCGAATTTCAGGAAACAGCTCTCTGGACATAGCAGGTATTTGATTATGGTCTCTTGGAAGGTGGACAGTCTTGCAGCAGAACTTAGATAAAGCTTTTCCCCAGGAAAAAGTGCAGAGCACATGCTGAGCCCGATCTTGGGCATGTGAACTTGTTTATGTACTAATGTGGCTGTCAGAGCTTTGCTGCTATATGAGGAGCTGGCCTGCCCACTCCTGGCTGCTTCTTCCCATGCTGATGTTCAAGGGTTTGTGCAGCCACGTGGGGAGCTGGGTCAAGGAAATGATGCAGTTAAAAGCTACATCTAGCAAAGCAAAACAAGCAGGTCTTAACCCAGGCAGGATCCCAGGGCAGCACAAATGCGTGTCCTGACTAAAGAGGGATTTGGGGGGCCTGGGTAGGAATGAGCTGCTGAAGGTGAACGAAGGATGGTGGAGGGATTTCTTCTGGTGGTGGTGCTGGTCCATGAAGACTTGCCAAGTGTGCCTTTTGTTGATAGCCAGCCTTGGAGAACAAACCCGAGACTCCTGCTGGGGATTCTGACTGGTGAGGCTTCCTGTTTTCTTCCTGGGAAGCCTAGACTTGCTCCTCTAAGGATGGTTTGGGATTTCAGTGCTGCCACCACAGGCGGAAAGCCTCCTTTGCGCRCTTTCTGTAGGCCCGTCCCTCTCAAGGGTGCAGTGCAAAGGGCTGTGGGTGCAGGAGGGGAATGCCGAGTGCTGCACCGCACCCATGCCCATCCTTGCTGCCTGGGGCAAGGGGGGTTGCCTTCAGTAATCCTGAGTAATCCTTTAATCTGTATCAACACTGATAGGTATTAAAGCAGCAGATAAGATTCAGACCATGGCTTCAAGCTCAGCGATATCCCCACCCTCTCCAGCTAAATCTGTGCTGATTGTGCTTTCTCTTAAGGGGACAGTGCTCTTTTGCTGAGCAGTTGAAATGGGTTGAGTGGGAGGATTAGTCTCTCCCAGCTGGAGCATGCCCTTGTCACTGCACTCCAGCTTCCCAGACAAGGCCATCGATCCATCTGCATATGTGCCTGAGCCCGTTGTGCTAGCTGGTGTCCAGTGTCTTAAGCTTACTAGAACRAACCCGTCCAGTTGCACGTTCATTGGTGGGTGACTGGTCTGGAGCAAGAGATCTGCCTCCTACTGTGTCTTCTCTGTTAAGTTTTCCTGGATATTAGTCTAATTTGGTTGTAAATGCTTGGTGCAGCTGAGCTTTTAGTAGAGAATCCACATGAAGCTTCCTGGATGAGGCAGTGCTGCTGATCTGCAATTACTTGCAGCCTGCTCCTCTGTAGCAGGATTTCCCTCTTACCCRTATAGCTCCTCCAGACTAGGACTCCCACCACTGTGTTCTCCTCCTCCAGGCCTTCAGCACTCTCTTCTCCCACTGCTTTTGGGGACTTGTGACCAAGTGCCGCGATATTCTCGCTCGTGCGGTACGTGGGCACCTTCCATTTCCCAAGGAACGCAGACTGTGTCCCTCTTTGAAGGTGAGACTCTAGAGCTGGCTGTCCCTAGGCTGCCTCTGTATTTTTAGACWGTATTTAGGCTGAGAAATGAAGGCTGCTAATGCCAGGTGGAAGAGCAGCTCCTGGTTGAGTTTAGTGTCTGAAGCAGGCTGTCCCTCTGTTTTTGCTGTCTTAAATTCCTCCCCCTTTCCCTATCCTGTTCTGGTTTTGCCCCATGTGCATGGGATTGTTCTGAGTTTGCCACTGGTTCTCTCATCAGCAAAGCCACGGTTAATCCTTCCCTTAAATCCTTTAAGCTGTGAGCAAACAACCCCCTTTTAAAACTTCTAGCACGCAAGCTCTGCTGGGACCGAGCTTGGCTYGCAAACCCAAGGTTTTATTTTTGTTCTTGGATCTTCAGCTTCCAGCCCCATCTTCTGCCAACACTGGAGGCTCTCCATGCCRTCGCTGCAGAATCTGGTGCAGTGGGTGGCTCGGTTGCGGCGTGACCTGCAGTGATATATCCTGGGTGTAAAAATTCAGGTTCCTAATTATCTAATGACAGGTTCCCTGGGTGCCACGTTGTTTGAAGTAGCAGGTGAAGGAGATTAGGATTCATTATTCMGCTTTAATGTGGCTGAGGCCTCACCCCTTTGAGGAGTCTTGTGTCCCACACAGCATGGGGTAGTGYGTGTTAGCTTTGCTTTTGGTTCGTGTGGGCTAGACACTGTGGCTCTGGGGAGCAATGAGGGCTGACACGGAGCTGTTTAACTGGTGGGAGTAAAAGGCGAGCTGGAAACTTAAAAGAAAGCGTTTGCCATGGGAGTGGGCACACTCCGGTCTCCGTACTGAAATCCCAAATCTTGCTTGATGATGTGCAATGATGATGTTGCATTAACAGTTTGGATCTTCTGGGCTTATTTATTCCTTCCAGACATAAGTTCATATTGTTTTGCTCTATATTTTCATCGGTGATTAGGGGCTTTCAGTTACTGCATGTCTTTTGAGGATCTCRGAGTATCCACCCTCTGAAGATCAGCATCCTCTAAGGCATTCTGCAGAACCCAGGGGAGCGAAAATCAGTGTCTGCTTCTGAAATTCCCAGCCTATGTATCTGGAATTTCTCTTCCATGTAATCTAGGTTCTCTATGAAAACTCTGGATGAAATAAGCTTTAGAAGTGTTAAGATTTGCATTGTACTTGCTCTCCAGGGCTGTCGAACAAGCACCATAAACCTTTTTCCACCCTGGCTCCCGAGGGGAGGAATGGCCCTGGTACTTCTTAAGGAGTATAAAATGGCATCTTGTGTGGAGCATCGGTGTCTGGGGATTACTTGGTAAAATAGAAGGAAGTTAAAAAGGTTAATGTRATGTTGGCACCTGGCAACTTTGCGTCCTTCAAGTCGAGATGCTGCTCTTGGTCTGGATTGGGTGCAGGCAGCCTCCCGGCTCTCTGCTTACYGAGCTGGTCTGGCAGAGCAGATTGGATTTGAAGGGAGATACCGCATTAAAATTGCGAGGTTGCCATACGTGCTGGGTGTGGGAGAGGCAGAGAGAGCACAGAGCGGGCCAAGTCCAAGTTAGGCAGAGGGCTGCGAGTCCACCTGGCCGCTCGGCCTTTGCCCAGTACGGCCATGGCAAACTAAGCTGGGGGAACGTTCAAAGGCTCTTAAAGCAGCGTTGGCCGATGCTGCCGGGAGTGGAGACTTAAACAACTTTCCCCCCCCCCCAAAAAAAAAACCACAGCGTGCTTGTCAGCACAGGCCAGTAGTGCAAGACATGGGGCTTGTGAGAGCTCAACCGCAAACACCCTCCTCTCCGTGCATGGGCGGGCTACGGCACTGCTTGCATCTCGCCTGGCAGCGCGGGAGAGGAACATGGGCGCTGGCCGTCTAGCTCAGTGCCGAGGAGTCCCCCGCGCCGACACGGAGCAGCCAGCTTCACCTACGAAGCCCCGTAACGCAGTGAAGGCCCCCGGGGCTGAATGTGGGGTCAGTGGAGGTGGGAGCTGCCAGCTCGCTGCGGAGTGGAGCAGGTGACGGCCAGCTGCGAGGTGGCTCCCATCAGGGACGTTCTTGCCTGCTGGTTGCCACCCGTCTTTCCAGGAGCTCTGGGGCGGATCAGCCTGCAGGCATTACATGTTTTAATGCAGGCTGATGTGCTCACTCACCTACCACAGGCAAGTAAGGGCATATATATATATATGTATATATATATTTTTTCTTTTTTGTAAACAAGCTGGGTGATCTTGGCTTGGCTGTTGGCACCGGGTCTTACAGCATATGACGGATAATCGGCCTGGCTCGCGGCCCGCAGAGGAGGCGAGGCTCCTATCGATACGCGACCTGGAACGGCATGGATCTTTATAAATCACTGCCTGCTACTGCCGTACTTCTCCGGCTTCGGAGGGATCTTGGCGGTGGAGTTAGCCAAGCGCCGTTGCTCCTGTTCGCTGGGTGAGCGTACGGAGGCCTGGGGCGAGGAGGCTGGGCAGGTTTCCCTTGCGCTCCCCTCCTCTGGTTTTACACTGTTACAGAGGGGAAATGCAGGGAAAGYGCTGTGGACCTGTGATGTGCTTCACCCTTCTGCCTGAGCTTCCTCGCCACGTGGAGGCTGCCTCCTATGGACAAGGGGCCTGTGGCCCAACCTCAACAAGTGGCTTAAATCTTTGAAGTCAAGGATTGCGGCCCATTACGGGGGCGGATGAAGGATGATTTTACACCTTTTATTYCTGGCTGATGCCTTGTGCTCAGCCTTGGGGTGCACCAGGAGCCCAACCCGTAGAAGTTAGGCTACTCAAGCTCCCAATAGGTCTGCCATGATGGGTAACTAACTGTTTTGGGAGCAACCTGGTGCTGGAAGCAGGGTTTGCGAATGCTAAAAGCTGATCCTTTTTCATTAGAAATACTGAAATCGATGAAGTGAAACGTTCTGGCATCTCTTTTAGGGGCTCTTCCCGCAGGCTTCCKCGGAGAGATGCTTCTGCTCCCAGGTGAACATCACTGGCCAGCTGGATGTTTAGGCCAAACCCTAACTGGACGCTTTCCCATATGGAGTGAGTCATTCCTTTCCCCTCCTGTGTACCTGAATTTGAGACGCAGATTGTTGCGGGGAATTTTAAACCCARCAAAAGGTTTGCTGATGAGCACAGGAGGGCTTGGGGTCCGGTCTGGCCCAGCGCGCGGGAAGGACTCTACTTGCCTTGATGGATTACAGGAGCTGAATTTTGGGGGGAACTTGGGCTTTCATGCAAGTTGCAGAGAGCAGGAGAGGGACTCGCTTGGGCGGAGCAGGGGGAGCGTTAGAAACGTCGCATCCCGTCTCCTGGTGCTGCTGCGGGAGCAGACACGCTCGCAGCGCTTTCCATCTAGCGGGCATGGCGCAGCTTTGACTTCCCTTGATCTTGACAGGCTTGTCAGTRAGTTGAAAGCCATTTTATGTCGCTGGATGAGCCGCGGCAGGATTTACTCGGTGGGGCACAGTCAGGCCCYGAGCTTTGCAAGTGCTGGCAGTCGCTGGCCCTCGCCGAACAGAGCAAAAATGGTYGTATCGCTTTATGCCGGCAGCAGGTCACAGGCAAACAGAGCTGCCAGCCTGGCCGTGCTCGGCTGCGCTCGAGGAGACAGCAGCCGAGAGCCTTGGCCGTCCTGGAGAGGGAAGCGGCAGCGAGCCAGGCTCGGGAACCAGCTCTGATGAAGAGGGGGCTCCGGCGAGAACGCCGCGAACCAGCTCGTGGGCGATTCTCACGGACGCTCTCCTCATCCCTGTCTGACTTCCTTCCGAGGCTGGCTTTTCCTGCTGGGAATCTGCCGTGCAGCTGCTGTTTGATTTCCCTTTCCGTGAAGGCTTTTGCTCCAGCTGTCGGTGCTGCTGTTTTAAGGCTTTTCCGTAAGTATCTGCTCCTCGTGGCTACGCAGCGAGCCCGTCTCCATTACGGATGCTGGCACCGCACCGGCCGGCTCCTCTTTGGCACCGTCTGGAGCGAGTTCTGGCAACCCGGCTCCTCYGGTTTCCAGGCTCTGTTCGGGGAGCTGCTATCTCTGGAATCGAGCCACTGAGGCTTTGAAGAGCAGGATCTCCCAGGGACTGGCTTTTCTCCCCTGCTTTGGGGCCTCTCGGTGACTGCAGTCGGTGTGAAAGGCAACGGGTAGCGACGAGGTWTGCAGCACCTTTCCTGCGAGTGCTGTCGGTTTGCAGAAATCGGTGTTCTTGAGCTGGGTTGCCCAAAGCTACTGACCTGCTTTTGGTTTTATTTTTTTTTTCTTGAAAATCTACAGCTCTCCTGCGCTACATGTGAGCTGGCAACAAGGGGCAGGAGGGGACAACTGAATCCAGGGTCCCGGGTTTCAGAGCAATTAATTACTCCTCTCCCTGACCCCCAGCCCCGGGGGAGGTTTTGGACCGGTTCCTGCATCGTCTTGGACGTGGGTGCATCCGCCTGAAGGAAGCGAAGGCTGGAGTGAGCTGCCTGCTCTCCGTGTACCTTGGCGCCGGGGCAGCGCTCCAGGTGGGAGCTGCGGAGCCAAAGACCTTCCCAGCTCCAGGTGCTAGATGTTGTTGCTGGCTTTGGCTTGTCACTGGCTCTGCTTTTTCCCCCCTCTGAGTATCCCAGTGGTGAGAGGCTTGGAGTTTGGTCTCCCCTCATCGCTGGCGATGGGGCTTGCCCAACTAGGGTGTTTTTGTGATGGCTCGTGCTTCCGGGAATTGGACTTTGGAGCTTAGGACACAAAGCAAGCAAGATGTTTTAGCTATCCTGATATGTCACTAGAGATGCTCTGGGAGTYAGGCGCAGTGGGTGAGGCTACTGCAGCAGCAGCTGTGGCTGTAAATAGTGCCACACTCCTTAGGGAAAGAGTAAATTGTTTCCCCTCACTTGCTGCGTCCCTTTCTCTCTCCCGGTGCCCTCTTCCTCCTCCTTCTCTCTGCCATTAATTGCTTAGAGATTGCTGATGCAATTAAAACAAGATGTGTCTGCAGCCTCTGTGCTCACGTCCCTCCTCTAGGGCCTTCTCCTGCCTGCTAGGGATGGCTGAGCATGTTCAGAGGAGGTGAGGAGCTGCTGCCTAACGCTGTTTTAGGAGAGCAGCTCAGGTCCCTGGATTCGCTTGTGCTGCCCCGATCCCTGCGGCGTTGGGCATGGTGGCCATCTGCAGCAAGAGGTAGCAATGCTTTGGAATGGGGAGGGTGGGTGACCAGGGCGAATGGCTGAGCTGGAGCTCACGCAGGGACATTTCTCCCAGCCTGAGAAGGTGGCCTTTTGACTCCCAAGCCTGCTTAYATGCTTGGGAATGCTAGAGGAGAGGCTGGCTAGCTGATTGCAGCTGATGTTTAATAGTAGGCAAGGCTTAAATTCCCTTGCTTGGGGACTGGGGCTAAGTTTCCAAGTGCAATTCTGTGCATATAGGTTTGAATTGCTGGTCAAAGGCTCCCAGCTTGGAGAAGGCCTATGCGGGGGCTACACAAGGGGAAGCAGGAGGTGGGAAGCCCAGAGCCCATCCTGTTCTTCTGGGAGGTCCTCTCTGTTCCCAGACATCCTCCTGCTCTCTAGCCATGGCTCACATCCTCCTCAGATGATGCCTGAAGCACCTGGGCTAGACCTGGCCCCAGTGAAGGTTAATGGCAGTTTGTCCCTCTGCAGCTGTATCTGGGCTAGAAAACACATGATGTTGGATGGGCCAAGGCACCATTCAGGCTCTGAGCAAGCTGAGCCTGCTGCCCTTGTGTTTTGGAGGATGGTTGGCAAGAGATTGGGCGGGATGGATGCAGGAAGGGTAAGATGCTTCTGCTTTTGCTGAGCGCTAAGCTCACCCTGAGCACTGGCAGGGCAGAAATACTCCTGACTCCACCATCGGCCCTCTGTGTTTTGTTTTAAAGGTCCTAAGTAGCTTTCTGTAGCCTTCTTGTTTACAGTGCCAGGGATTTGTGCGGGTCAGAGCCGTGCTAGCAGAGCTGGGGCTGGCAGCTCTTTTCCTTGTGCCTCTCCTCCTATGTGTTTTACAGCTGCTGAGACTGAGGTTGTGATGGCTGATAGACAGGACATCTTGTGGGGCTTGGGATCACTTGTGCAGCAGCTAAAGCTAGACACCTGATGAGTCACGGTCTCCTGACTTCCAAAGGAAGAAGAGTGACAGCCATGTAGCATGGGAGATGCTTGTCTGAAAAAACAGGACCCTGGCTCAGTCATCTCCGAGGAAGGCAGCTGCAGAAGCTGCTGAGGCAAGCAAGGATGGTGGTAGTACAGATGACATTTGCTCCTCTGCGTGGGAAGGGAGGTTGCTAGTATCTTAGAGGAAGTCTTTTCTCCTTTGCTAGCCTGCATCCCACGTCCCTCCTGCTTTGCGTACTGCTGCATGATGCTGCATCCCCCTGCCTGACTCCATCTGGGAGGTCTACTTTCTCTCCCAAACCTTCTCTGTCTTCTGATCTCTTCATTTGCCTCTTCTGGAAATTGGCATTGCTTCTGCAGCACTGTCAGTTGGCTTTGGTGTGTCGCTTTGGTGCGACACTTTGCTTTTTGCATCTTCTCTTTTGTACGTTCCTCTGTTGCTATGATCAGCTGCATGGATGTTTCTCACGTCCCCTTCTCCATCGTGTCCATCTTGGTCACGGTGTTGCTCCATGTGAAGCGAGTCATTTGTTCACTTTTGCCTTCACCTGGCCTCGCTGCTTTTCACCATTTTTTTTTTCGCTCTTTAATCCCTTTGAATCCCTCCCAGCCCCTGTTCCTCTCCTGRTGCCCAGGCAGCTCTGCTGGGACTGTTTTATTTCTTTACGCCTCAATTCCCTGTTCTCCCCGTCCAGGATCCCTCTTCTTATCTGTCAGCCGTCAACTTTTTCTCTGAAACAGTGCCCTTCAAATGCAGGTGTTCTGTCTTTTGTCTCCACAGCTGAGAAACACGTCTTGGATCTGACACATCTACCATGTCCCTTTCTTTTCTTGGCAGCCAAGTGCATATTTGATTTCTCGTGCAGGTACCTCCCCACTTCCAGGTCTGGGCCAGCATGGCCTTTCCAAATCACTGTGTTTTGCTGCGTAACTCTTTTGCCTCTGTACCTCTGCTTTATTGGTGGGAGTGGGGTAGTGTGGCCTGAGGATCATGTCTTTGAGCTGTGCCCCTGGGCTGGGATGCATTCAATGTCCTCTGCAAGCTCCCTAGGGTAGATTCTCCTGCACAAGCTACATCATGTTTGCTTTAGGCTGTTGRTTGAGTTGTGGCCACAACTTCTGCTGTGGAGAGAAACTTTGTGATGTTCAAAGAGGTGGTGAGGCCTCACGTTCTGCATCTGCTTGATGGACATTACGATCGGGCACAGATATTGACAGAGAGATGAAGCRATGAGTGGCAAAGGCAAGGAGGACTTTGGCTGCCTGATTCCTCCAGCAGTCATGGATCCGTGCCTCTATGCATGGGAATTGCCACAAACGCCTGGCAGTCCATCAGCCTCTTGCTTAGGGGTGCACACCGTCATGTCCATTCCCAGYGTGACCTACAGAGCAGCGTTGCACACGAAGTCTTGCTGCCCTTGTGCCAGTGCTCTGCTTCCTAGTCCCAAATCTGGAACGGCCCTGCCCTCTGCAGACAAGGCAGCCCATTAGCAAATCTCTCCCTGCATTTATAACTGCCTGCTGTCGGTGTCTGGAGCTGTTCCTGGCTTCGTTTTGATCAGCAGAGCTGTACTTCCAGCAGCTCTGCGTACTTATGGAGCTGCAGCGTGTGGGGACTGGTAAGATTCAGCAAGGAACGGCTTGGCTAGCAGCGTTGTCCTTGTAGGCGAAGTGGCCTTGTGTCCTTACTGGTCGTGTGTGCAGTGGGACTCCAGCCCCGGGGCATCGGGTCCACGTGCTGCCAGCGTTACATTTCTGCCTGTGGTGATGGCATGGGGTCTGCTGAAGCAGTAACTTGGTGTGGGCTGGGGAACAGGGGATTTGTTGCTCATGATGATAATCTATGTGGGAGCAAGGACCCCAGGGTGGATGGCCATGTCTGGAGCAGCTCACCCTAACCGCAGCGAGTGTCCTGGCATCCCAGAGCTGCTAGTCAGTGCTTTGGGGAGCCTCTTCTTTCGCTCCAGACCATACTTTCTTTGACTTTTCTTGATTTAAAAAAAAAAAATGCTCCTTTCCATGAAGTACAAGCAAGAGCAGATGAGTACGTACAGACGCATCACCTCCATGCTTTCAAGAGACATGGTATGGTTGAAGGTCAGGTTGGTTTACTCTAGGGATTTGGAGGCAGAATCGCATTTCTGCATCTTTGGACTGAAGTAGCGGTATCTAAAGCTGTTGACCAACCATTGCAATAGTTTTGTAGCTTCCAGTAGAGACTTTGCTGCAGCATTTTACTGAGCGGTAGCTATATGAGTTCCCCTCTCCTGCAGTTTCAAGCACATCTAGGAGCATCATAGCAAAAACCGTGCACAAGATACTCTACTGTGACTGCCAGGTAGCATAACCCAGGTGAAACGTTGGAGCCACTTGGCTGGCTCAGTGGTTGGTTCTTCCCTCTGCCAAATCAGAGACTTGGTGCTTGTGTCTAGCCTGGAAATGAGCTGCTGACAGTATCTTGCCTGAGGCAGAAGCAGCTCATTTTTGCCAAAACTGTCTCTTGTGCCTAAAGGAGATGACTATCCCCTTTTGTAATAGGTCATGACACCAGTCCAGGACAGCAGGCACACGATAGTGGCATTCTTCAGGGATATTAAGGTATCCTGCCTTGTCCCAGTTGCCTTC
>NW_028185794.1:515530-553213 GCF_003343005.1 Rhea americana | reverse complement strand
CAAGAACCTGGGCTTGAGGGATTTTGATGAATGTCTGTCTTCTCAAGTTTAGAGAGACAAGTAGTCAATTCTGTAATTATCCTGTTGCATGTCTGAATACAACCACAAATACCATGGTACAGAGGAAGCCAGGGCAGTTCTAGCCAAATCCCTAGTTAGGAATCAAAGACTCATAAGCGCTGTAGTATAGAGCTACTTGGGACTGGATTCCCAAGGAGTTTGGGAACATCTCAGTGTAGAGTAGTAGAGTCTCTTTATAGGGGTGTCCCTTTTACAGAAGTGGCCAGAAGGACTGCTTAAACGGCATGGGGTGCCTGACTGTGGTCTCCAGTTGAGATGTGAACCCTTGGGGGGAGGCCAGCTCTGAACACTTGATGTTTCTTGGGCAAGAATTAGTTAATTGTCCCTCAAAGYGGATGCAAGTGTGGAGAGCCCTGGGGAAGCAGGTAAGGCCTCTCTGATTCCTCCTTCCACACCTCTCATTAAGGCAGCAAGGTGACTGTGCATGCGCAGGAGGGAAGGATAGAGGGGAAGAYACACAGGCAGCAGGTAATTAAACCCAGCATTAGCTCCTTGTTGACTTTTTGCCTCTGAAAAGCTCTGGGCAGCTGTGAGCAGAACCGACAGCCTCTGCARGGGCCGCTTGCAACACAGTGGTGGGGTGCTTCAGCAGATCGGGCTTCCCTTGCTGAGCCCTGAGCTGCTTTCCCAGATGGCATGGGGTAGCYGGAATGCAGTGCTGACCCTCCCCGTTGGTGCCGAGGGCTCCTTCCRTTTACGCCCTCAGTGCCGGGACTGGAGTGGTCCAAAGCAGATGCTCCTGGTTTGGTGCCRTGCCTCAGTTGGCATGCTGCATGGACGTATTCTCCAGCTCGTCCTGGCATCTGCGTGTGCCCTTGGATTCAACCTGAACAAAGCAATGTGAGCTGAATGCAGCAGGTCTCTGGTAAGCAGCGCTTGGCAGAGAAATGAGGGCAGCACCAACGTGATTTTTCAGTTGGTAAGCAAGGGTTTCATTGAGAAACTCCCGGCTTTGGCTTATTACTGCGTTGTGACTTTCCAGACAGGACAAAGCTTTTCACTYGGAAAATCTCTACTAGCATCTCTGCTTTATTTTAGCAGTGATGGTTAAAAATCCAGGAGATTACTTGAGTGTAGCTGTAGCGTGTTCCCCTTCTGGGTGGCWTTCGGCTCTGATGATGCTCCAGCTTGCATGTCCACCAGCTTGSATGGGCTGGTTTTGCGTGTTTGCCTGTAGGTAGCCTGTGCACTTTCAAATAACAAGATACGAAGGTTCTTCAGCAGGAGAGCTCACCCTGGCCTTCCTTATTGCTTGGCGGTATCCGATACTCTGTTTCTGCGTGTATCAGAATAGTTACGCTGTTGCAGGTACCGCTGTCTGGGTGTGAAGAGAAATACTGCCTGTCAGACACCTCTCTCCAGGGACGGCTGGCATCTGATGGTTTTTTGGTGACAACTGTTTTCTGTCTTGTTAAAAATGAGCATCAGGCTCTGTTTCACGGCRAAGGTGAACAAATTCTCTGAAGCTTAAGTTCTGTGACCCTGTGGGTATCCCTGTGTGCAGACTGAGAACCGCGAGGTTGGAGTCTAAAAACCTTCCTGATACTAAACTGGGCTGGAAGGAAGCTTCAGCTCTGATGGTTGGTGTTGGTGTCCCCTTGTTCCAGTGCCCAGGTAGCTTTGCTTCGGCATCCTCCATTCCCGGTGGATGCTTGTTACTGGATTTCAGATGTAAGCTGTTTCCTTCTAGCCCCGGGAAGTTGATGAAGCAGCCACTTGAAGGTATTTTTCTATTCTTGCATCCAGTGCTCTTAAGGAGAAGCATGGTTGCATGCATAATACTCCTGTGATTTGAACCATAAAGCTGCTCTTCTCTCATAGATATGTTCGAGACATGCAGCCTGTCTCCCTTGCTCTCCTTTGGCYGGCTGGGATGGTAGCCTGCAGGTGAGGCCTTGGATAGCATGAGTTATGGTCTGGCTTTGCTCTAGCTAATTCCTRTTTCTCCCCAGCTGCTCAGCTTGCCTGAGAGTGATCGATCCTCTGCAGTTGTGTAGCTCGATCGCTGGCGGCTGTCAGTTGTCAGCAGAAAACCTGCTGGGTGAGACCTTCAGTGCCTGTCTGCTCTTTTAGGCACTATATGCAGCATCTGGGATGCTGGCTTGCGACGTGACCGCAGCCATGGGGTTTTTAAGCCCCGTGTGTTTGATGCAAGGGTGTTTTTGGTGAGGGACGTGAAAGAGAAACCCCACCTAGGATGAGCGCCCAGGGCCTGACTTATCTGCCCAGGAAGTCAGGACCAGAGGCCCCGAGGGGAATTTGAGCTGAACGGGGAAGAAAGGAGAGTTGCCTTTCATCTCTAAAGCTAGAATTAAAATCCAAGGTGATATGAGTGTCGGTTCACTTGTTGAGCTCGTTCTTCACAGCTCCAGCCGCTTGCGACTTGGCAGTACCAATTTCCCGGTGATGCAGGACTGTCCTTCCCCTCCAGCTGTGCAGCAGAGCTGTGGCAGCTAGTGAGGGACTCGGACTGAGGATCTTCATGCCAGGACCACAGTGCTGGAGGCAAAGGAGAAGCCAAGAGGTGKTTGGAACCCTGGTTCAAGTATGCCAAAGAGCTGAAATCCTCAGTTACCAACAGTAAACTTGTGGTTTGTGTGCGAGGAGGGCGCGTGGCTTGCAAGCACAGGCCACGTAGTAGGAGGTGCTGTTGTAGGATCAGAAGGTGGGCCTGTGGACTGCCCTGTTTGGGCTGGGGGTGGGTAGAGAGACAGCAGCTTGGCTTAAATAAATAAAACTGGGGGAATCGCTCTGAAAAGCTTTGTGTACGTTGCTGTATCT
The DNA here is from genome assembly GCF_003343005.1 of Rhea americana. NCBI lineage: Eukaryota > Metazoa > Chordata > Aves > Rheiformes > Rheidae > Rhea > Rhea americana. The sequence continues at coordinate 550,351 of NW_028185794.1, read as the reverse complement.
CACAGGCAGCGAACCCTGCGTGATGCCATCAGGAGCTGAGGGCTAGCTGTGTGACAGTGGCCCTGCCTGAAAGCCATTGCTGAGTGGAAAGTGGCTTGAGGAGAGCACAGCATGTACCAACTGGAGTACGATTATTTTTTTTGTGCTACTTTTTTCAAACACACTTCTTTTTTAAAGTTACTGAAAGCTGGGATTTGAGGATTGGGGCGAGAAAGAGGGTACAAAAACCCAGCAAAGAAGATATTTGTCACCTCCCTAATGTGAGATTTCCATCTTGCGTGCGAGAGACACAGGCTCTTATTCAACAAGCTACACTGGCAGTCTGTTCCTCTGGCTACAAGTCCCCAAATTGCAGCACTGTGCTTGTCCCCAAACCACAGGCACCTTCTAGTTATGCACATAAGCCACRCTCGTAGGTGGTGTGTGCAGCGTCGGTCCTCTTGCCTGCCCCCATCCTTGGATATCATGTGCTTTGGCTTATTTCTTGCTCTCTCTCCTCCTGTAATCTGCTCATCAGTCCATCAGACAGAGCTGGCTTTGACTAGAAACGAAGAGAATCTCTCCTGGCAACTTGAGCAAAACCTCCAAAGAAGAGCAGATAAGAGCCAAGCGGGCAGCTTCCTAAACATGCAGCCTGCAAGGACTGGGACGTGAAAATCATACCAAAATAGCTCTTTAATATTAAATAGATGGAAGGAAGATGTCTCCTCTTGCCTGAGGGATAAATAGATCTGAAACTCCTTCTACACTTTGCCACTTATCGCATCTGCAATGCATCTCTCTCACCCTGAAACTGAGCCTTTCCAAGTGTCTCGAATACGCAGCTATGACACGTGTATAAAACGCTCCTGACTTTGTGGAGCATATGTCAAGTGTGCTGGGAAGTCTTTGTATACAGTACCTTGCAACTATGTTTTCCTGCCCTATAGATCTGTAGCTGTATGGGGCAGTGAGAAATGATGCTCTTTAGCGTGCTCCAGACGTGTCAAAACCAGTTGTGGTCTCCCAGGCCCCACAAGCTCCTGTAGCAGTAGAGAGTCCAGGATCTTGGGGGGGAGGTATGTTTTCCTTCACAAACACCTCATTTTATGTCCTTCCCTCCCACCCCTGTCCCAAACAATTTTTCCAGCTACAAGAGTTTAGCACACAGCTTGGCTTCTCATGCCTCCAAGCCAAAAGTCCTAGAGACTTTAAATATCAAGTGTTGTTTGTAGCCACAAGCCATCAGGTTTGTTTTACGGGAGAGCTACTTAGAAAATACTCCAGCTAGCCAGCTACTGCTTCTAGGTAGACTGATGTGCTGGATGAAGGATTTTTCCTTACCTTTGTGTCCTTGGTCTGTAGTCTCCTGATCCAGAGAAGTGTATTTCTGTATTGAAACTGCTCTCTTATCACACTGAAGTTGTGTACTGTGGTTAAAACATGAAAGAATCATGGGAGAAAATAACCCTGCAAAAAAATAAGGCAGCCTGAGATATCCTGGTGGTGTTTCCTTGCCTGAGCTGGGGCAAGTCCTATGTCTGCTGGATGTTGATTCCATGTTGGTGAAAGGAGGAGAAGATTTTCCCATGTCTTGGGAGCACTGTGAATGCGGTGGTTGGCATTTCAGTACCTGGCACAGTGGGGATCTGAGGTGTTGGGAGAATCTGGGTGCTGTGGGGGTCTGAGTAATCAGGGATGTGGGTGTACTGTGGTAGCGATGGAGGGATGTGGGGAAGGAGGAGTGCAAGGAAAGGATGAGGGATTCCTTCCCTAGTGACAAGCTGAACTGTTACCACAGGTATTTCTGAGGTTCCCACTTGGAAAATACTTGTGCTTAGGAACAGTTTCACTGCCAGAAAGTTGTGGCCAACTTCTTTCTTAAATGTTCCCAATTCATCCCATTCCTCCTTGCTGTCACTCTTTGCATCGTGCTGTGTAATTCCCCTCTCCTCTATTGGTGTTTTCATCCTTCATGCATTTGTAGATTATGATCATGTCCCCACGTAGCTGTTGCTGAACCAAGTTATCCATATTTAGCTCTTTTAATTTGCTCTTCCAAATCAGTCTCTTTAGCCTCCTCGTTATTTTTGTTCCTGTTCTCTGAACTTCCCCCCACATGTTTATGAGGTGTGTAGGGCCACAAGCAGTCTCCACCCTCCTGAGAGCCATCAGGGCAAAACTATTAAATGCCTCCTTTGCCAACAGTGTGCTCAAACTGCTCTAGACTTTCCATGCCAGCTCACGTCCCCCTGCTTTTCTTCCCCCTGTTGCTCCCAGTTTCTCTCTGTGCTATTGCTCTGTTGGTTTTCTCCATCCCTTTTACCACCCTAATTTTCCCCTAGACCGGTTTGTATTTTGCAGATAGAGAATCTTGTTTCTTTCCTGTCCAAGGCCAATCGGGGTTGAGAGAAGTGAGAGTCAGTGTAGGCGCAGGGAGCAGAAGAACTATTTGCTGCTCCTGACTGTGAATCTGGGTGTCTTCTGCAAGCTGCTCCTGCTACATCAGTAGCCTGCTGCCTGCTGGCTACAGAAGATAAGACAGGCTCAGCTTGGCCAGCTTTCTGACATTGCTTTGTGGGTCTGTGCTGTCTGAGGGTCTCTTTACTTAGAGGAACCTCTAGGCCGTGTTGCCTGGAGCTCCAGATGTGACCAAGAGAGCATCTTGGAGGGGATCTCCTTCCAGATCACTAGACGGAGCACTTTGGGGTAATGCTTGATTTATCTGTGTATGTATATAACTCTGTATCTGCCTTTTCTCTTGCGTGGTAAGTCCAAGAGTGACTGTCACTTTTGGACCCATTTGCAGCCCCTAGACATTGGGATGCCCAAGTGAGTGTTGTATTTCTGGCTGCTGTGGAAAGTACAGATATTAATGTGCCGGTGGATGCTTTACAGCTTGATGGCGGAAAACATCCACGAGTAAAGCGTATCTTTTTTTCACCTCCCCCACCCTGTATGTTCTTCTGGGGCCCTTCACTTAAAACAGGGGAGCCTTTTCCTCTTGGTATCTAGTGTGCTTTACTAGATGCACAAGTTAGCTCCTTAGCAATGTGAGAGAAACGCTTTCGTGCACGTGGTCGCATCATGCCCCATCAGTTTTCCTTTGGCTCCGGCAGCAATTACAGAATGACCGCTGGCTTGCAGGCTAGGCTCTGTCTCTTCTCTTCTAGGGAGAGGTATTAGAAACGCAGTTGCTCTGGATACTCGGCCCAATGGCGAGAAAGGTGGTCCCTTGGACTGTGTGCCCAGCAAGCACGCAGGCAAACTCAATTTGTTAGCAAGCCCTGGGAGATGTGTGTCTTCAGGTTGACCTGTATGTACTGCAGCTTTCCAAGGGTAAGGACTTTGAATACGCAGAGCTTTGCATCTGGATGGGCATGGGAGATTGCCCATGTCTTCTTCCCTGGAGCACAAACCAAGGGAGCTGTCCCCTTCCGTGTGGAGTGTCTCTGGTCCGCCCTGGCGTGAGTCGCTTGGGGCCGAACGGCTGCGGGGTCTGTGTGCCCGAGGGCCCGGGCGTGCGCCTGTTTTTGCAAGACTGAGGCAGGAAAAGGAGGGAGGGGGGAAAGGAAGAAAAAAGACGAACAGGGAAAGTTGGAGCTGTGCCGTTTCCTATCCGTCAGGAACCTGAGCTGCTGTGCCAGCTTCTCACATGTGCCCCAGCTCAGTCCTTGACCTAGTACGTGTCTGCCTTGGACTGTTGTCCTTAGTTGCTAATCCTTCTAAAGATTTACYGTTTAAAACGTGGTCTTTCTTCATCTCTAAAAGGCTTGTTTTCAATCTCTTATAATTTGCTGTAGATTTTGATTACCAACATTTTCTGATCTGTTTGAAGGTGAGAGATGAGTAGGGTATCTCCAGAGAAGGACAGGGCACCAGGTATTTGCATAGGGACCACTAAACAGGAYGGAAACCTGGCGTCTAAGGCTGAACGGGCCTGTGCTGGTGTTTACCTGATGTGGACATATGAAGAAATACAGCTTTAACTTTCAGTTCGAGCATAATAGCCCCCTCCTTAAAAACAGAGATTAACTGCTTCCTTTATGGGAAGCACTGGGAGTTACAGGATTACCCACGTTTACTGTCTGACCGGTTGATCTGCCTAAAAGGAGATACTGAGCTCTGTAATATGTACTTTGCCCCTACAAATGATAACGTTCCAGGAGCTCCTGGGTGGTGGGTTGTTCCAGGATGACCGTGTGACTGCCTGTGGCTTCAGTGTGGGGGGACTGGGATCAGCACGGTGCTCTTGGGATCCTCGCTGGAGCGAGAGCCGCTGTTGTGGGCGCTCTGCTCCTACAGCGTGGAGGCAGAGCCCGTCAGATCTCAGTCTTACTGGCCTCGAGGGAATGTGCATGGTTTCAACCATGCAGATGCTGATTTTTTTTTTCTTTTTTTCACCTGATTGCCTCTGCCTGCTTTGTGGACKTGAGGATTTGGATTTCAGGGTTGTCTCTGGCTTGGTTGTTCGCAGCCTCTGAACCCTTAGCTCAGGTTTTATATAGCTGGTGGTTAGCATCGTGCTTTTAAAGGCTGCTGTAGCTGCATCCCAACGTGGCAAGTGGTTCGTGAAAGGCTTGCTGGATTTATATCCTCTTTCCGGGAGATTGATGCACTAGGGTGCTTGCAAAAGCGTTTATGTTCCTCCTTTGCCTGCTCTAATGTACTGGTCAAAGAGTGCTGGTGTTAACACCAGCCATTTGGGCACTGCTTGGATTTCTGCATGAGTTCCGTGTGGTCAAGGGTAGAAATGTGTCTGCCTCGCTGTCATCCTGGCTTTGGCCCTATCGCTACTGTTTTTCCGACATGATTGGATCGGAATGGGAGAAGAACAAAGAACGCGTGTGGGAGTGGTTAGTGGAGAGCGGCCGGGAACAGCAATCTGTTGGAGTTTGGCGTGGATGCACGTAACGAGATGTGGAGGTTTTCAGGGACTAGAAGATCTCTTCTGTGCAAAAAGACTGGGCGCAGAGGTGGGACTTTGTTTGAGGACCTGCTTTCTGAGGAGCAGATATTGGTTTCCAGCCCAGAAAGGAAAGAGAAGGCAATATGCCGGTGTCTGAATGGGGGACACTGGAGAGCTGGGCTACACTGGTGGTTGAGAAGGTCCCTGAAAAAGAAGTCCTCTGTCTCTCATGGTGGGAACGRTCCTTTTTTAGCTTGGGTAGAGTTGCCTGCTTGTTTTGTTGATTTGGAAATAAAAGATAAAGAAAGATTTCACACTGTGGTGGGTTCTCTCTTTTAGCATCCTAGTTTGAAGGATGCATGGCTRGCCTCTGCTGTGTGGTGGAGGTCAGGGGGGCAGAGCAAGCAGCGGCGTGAGAAACCAAACACGAATGGGCAATGTTGACAGTGCTGGTGGGAAGTTAAGTGCAGGTTATGGGGTGTGGGGTGTGAGAACTGGGTTTCTGGTGGGAAGCTGCATGAAAACCCTCAGGACGGTGCTGAGGACCTAAGAAAGGGTGAGCTCAGCTGTGCCGTGGACAGCTGGGTGGTCAGGCGGAGCAGGCCACAAGCCTTGTAGCTTTATTGAGGGTTTAAGTACCACTTGCTGCTATCAAACAGCTTCTGTTTGGTAGCAGCATGCAGCAAGGGCTGAAGGCCGAGTCATCAGATGTGAAGGACATTTGCAACCATCTGCCTGCCATGAGGCTCTGCGTTCTCAGGCAACTCTACCCTCTCTTGACCYGGATGCATCCCCGTTTGGCGAGTCCCTTTGCAGCGTGGGCTCTTGTCGCCTTTTCACCGCTGACCTAGCTGCGTTAGAGCATGCTGTTTTGCGTTTCAATCTGAGAAACGAGGGGAGGCTGTTGCAGCATCTCCTTGGAGCACAGAGGAACGTTGGGAGGTAGCATAGGTGACCCGAGACCGAAATAACACATCCTCAGYCAGCTTGTTGGACTGATTCTGGCTTCACGGAGAGCCTAACCTTSGTGTTTTTCCCTTCCTGTTTTGCTCGCTCGTATTAACAGTCCCCTCCTGTCACTGCTGCTCACTGCCTCTCACCTACAGGAGACACCTTCCTTTTGTAGAGCAGATCTGATAGTCGTGTAAATGGTTGGAGCAGGTGACTTGGTGCCAGCACGTCTGTCTTGGATGCTTTCCCTGGCTTTATTGAAGACGTGGTGATATGCAAGGCCATGCCTCTGCAGCGTCTGCTTCCTCTTGATCTCAAAGTGCTGGAAGCAGCAAGATAAGACTAGTTGCATTCAAGCAGGGATTTTTTTACGCAGCTCTCTGATGGAAGACCTGTGTAGACAAGTGGTTAGAACTGGCTTTTTGAGTATCAGGTCACGTTAAAACAGCTTAGCCGGCTTAGTAGTCCAAGGAAGGCCAGTGAATGAGCAGAGAGCCTGCAAATAGCACRTGAGCTTTAGGTGCTAACCACAAGTCTGTCCAGCTTCTCTAACGTGGAGCTCCTTCTCCAGAGATCTTGTAACAGCGCAAGCAGGGGGCTGAGGCTCATCCTTATTGGAAYGTGTCTTCGAGTCAGGATCTGGGGAATTGAAACCAGGAAGTGGGAGCAAACAGTGGTCCCTGGTGATTCAGCTCCTCTTCCTAGAGATCAGTTCTTGGATGAGAAAGGCCAGGTTGTAGTGTTGGCAGTGGAGCGCTGGCTCAGTCTGATGAGGATGTATCARGTGCTAATGAAGAAGCTGGGTCTAACAAGCATCAAAGTTCACTCTTTTTCACCAATTCCAGTGGATTTGGGGTTGCTTAGTCTCTCTCACCCATCACTGGTGCAGTGGGAGGCTGCACCGCCAGTGTGATCTCGTGGGCTGTTGCACCCCTGTTTGTGTTTCACAGCGACTGGGGCTCCATTTTCAACGGTGGTACCAGAGAAGCTGTCCTGCAGGGCCAGTAGCCTGCTCTAGAGCTCGCACTTATCTGAAGGCAGAAGCACCAGTCTGGACTTTGGCTCCTGGGGTGTGCTGCTGTGCTGCTGAGGAAGCTATTGCCAGATACCTCTGCCCTGARATGCCTTGCCGAAGATGACTCTTAAGTTTAAGATGCACCTGTTGACCACAGCTGGTGTGGAGCTGGGGATCTTGGCTGCTGGGTGATGCCTTGCTTTATTTGGTGGGACACCTTGCCAGAGGAGCTGTGTGTTTGCAATGGGGCAATTGAAGCAGTTTGGCTAGGGATCGGAGAATGTTTTCCCAAGGGAGCAATTTTCCTGGCTCTACCTGCATGCTGGGGGCCGGAAAACCATCAGTTTTTCTTGGGAAAAGCTGCAAGGGCAGTGCTGCACACAGCAGCGGGAGCCGGATATTGGAGCCCTCCCGTCTGGGATGTGCCGCTTCGCGAAGCCTGTGCCACTGGAAGCCTCCCAGGAGCTGGTGGAAGTGGGGGATACTGGGAATMACAGAGTGGTTGAGGYTGAAAGGAACCTCTGGAGATCGTGTAGTCCAACCCTCATGCTCAAGCAGGGTCACCTAGAGCATGTTAGACCAGATAATGTCCAGGTGAGTCTTGAATTCATCTCTGGAGAAAGAGACTCCACAACCTCTCCGGGCAACCTGTTCCAATGCTCTGTCACTCTCACAGTAAAGAAGTTCTTCCTTACGTTCAGATGGAACCTGAATATATCAGCAAGTGACACGGGACRCTATGTCCCCCTCCGCAAAGGTGACGCTGGTGGAGCTTGTGCAGGTGCCGAGCAGTCAGACCATTCAGCGAGRGAGCTGTTTAGCGACCTTGCAGACTCCGCTTCCCTGGGCCAGGCAGGGTGACGCCGTGAGAAAGGACGTGTGCGTGCTGGAAGAGGCCACCTCGCTAGCATCTTAAAAGCTTTGGTTAGCTACTGCCACGTCAGGGTGCAGTGTGGAAAAACGCACCCAGCRAATCCTAAGGGTTTATTGCTTGTTGTGCTATCTAGGGTGCATGTTTTCCAGAGCCATCTCCGGAAAAGAACAACTGGGCAAATCTCTTGGAGTGTTTTCAGCAACGCTTGCGGCAGGATGGGGCTCAGCGTTCAGTCGTGTGAGCGTGGCGGACACCAGCGGCCTCTTGTTCCCAGATCGTGGGATCTGGTGACTGAGCGGGACATGGGTGCCAATGTCGGACCATCSTCAAACGCTGGGCTGAGCCGTGCAATGGCCTGGCAAACGTTGCCTGCAACCTCGAGCACTGCTGCCGAGGTGCAACGTGGAGAGGTTTTGATGTGCGTTTTGTCTCCATCAGCCAACTGGCATACGGTAACTAAGTGGTTATGGCCAGTAATTAGCATCTCCCTTAGCTTTGCGTCGCCTTTTGAAGGTGTGCTGGCCTGGCCGCGGGAGGCTCGCGGGGCGATCGCCCAGCCCCGTGCGGCTCCAGGACAGCAGAGCCGCTTCGTGCGCGGCTCGCGCCCGACACCGCGCTCCCAGCACCGAACGCACAGCTGCTGCGTTTGCACTCGCTGCTGTTTAATCTTAAAACCTACTCCGGGAAAGGAAGGGAAATAAATTGTCTTCCACGAAGGGGATTTAAGAATCTGAGACCCTAAGTGATTTGCCCGAGGGAGTTTGTGTCAGAGTTGGAAGCCAGCGCCGTGCAGCAGAGCCCAAAATCTCCRTTGGCTGCACCCTTTCTTCAGCCTGCTGCGGAGCCGGAGGAGGTTTGAAAGCCACTGCTTAGGGCTATGAGCCATCCCTAACGGCCCTGCTTCTCTACCRCCAGCATCTCCGCCGGGAATGGCCCCGCGGAGCGGCTCAGAGCCTGCCGAAGGTGAGAGCGGCCGGCGGCCCGGCTGCGGGAACCGGAGGCTTTGTCCTTGTCCCAGCCTCCGGAGAGTCTCTCCAGGTCTTTTTTATGCTCGCAAGCTCCGGGCGAGAGAGCCGCCTCTTGCACTGATGGTTGATAAATGAGACTCTGTTTGCTCCAGCGCGGAGTGAAATATGAAATCCCATAAAGCCTCCTCGCTTATTAGAGAGAGCTCAGCGAGCTGCTTATTATGCGCTGTGGCGTAATGCAGATTACAAATGTGACCGAGCGATAATTAGCAGAGCTGGAACTGTAATTAAACGCTCCTGTGCTGCGCTGTGGTTTTTGTTGCAGTGTGGAAGGAAGCCGAACGGTTTCCAAACCCYGCAGGTGCCCTTCCTTTCCTCTGCACGCGCAAGCAAGCAGCCAGCCGCCGTTTCCCGGCTGCTCAGGGGACGAGTGCTCCCCGCTCCTGGGCTTGCTGCTGGGGACCAAAGGCAGCCAGCTGTGCCTGGTTCCTCTCCAGATGTTTCATCAGGGTGGGGACTTGCCCTGTAACCGGGTTGTCATGGTGGGCAGCCTCTTTGGTTAGGGCTGGATGGGAAAGCATGGTCTTCAGGAGCAGTGTGCTTTCCTGAGCTTCCCCAAAGGAGCCTGGTGCTTCCTTAGGGCGTCTTTTTTTCCTTGGATTTCCTGGGACGTATGGGATGGGGCTGCTCTGCTTGGGGCACTCTGTCCCCATCGTCACACCAGAAACCTTTGCAAATACCACRGGGCTGCCTGGCTGCTGGGTTTGGGGTGCCAGGCATGGGGCGGTCTCTGAATCCCAGCTCTTTCTCGAGGATGAGAGCCAAGGACAGGCTCCTGAGCGAGCTGATCTTGCCGGTGAGAAGTCGGGCCTGGCGCGTGGGGGAAAAAGAGCTGCAGAACAAGACGGCAKGCAAAAGCACGAGCTGTGCTGCTGATGGAGGGAAGCTTGCAGTCCAGCCACTGCCGCTTGAAACCTCTAGGCTATCTTTAATGCTTATTGGACTGGATGCGCTCTGATGAGCTGTCCAGACGGAGGAYATACGCAGGAGGACAAGGAGCCGGCTTGCAGGCACGTTGGCAGAAGGTGCTTTGTATTCTCCTGCGTTAACACAACTGCGACAGCAAATCCACCTGCCCTGGCCAAGCCAGAAGACCTCCGGGCTCTCCAAGGGGGTTTGTGTGTGTTTCCCTTGCCAGCAGATGAACTCGTGTTTCATATGGAACTTCGCCTGGGGGAGTAGGTAGTGTCCACTGTGCGATTGCCATCTCCTGCCCCTCCACACGGTTACTGCAGCATGGGGGTTTTGCCTCTCTTGTACCATCTTGGCTTGCGGATGACTCCTGTCGCTGAAGATTCAGAGAGGCTTTGCAGGCGCTAATTGCTCAGGGAATTGCGAGTGTCCTCACTGAGGCAGATGGGATGCTCCAGTCCCGCAGCGCGGTCGTGCGTGGGAGTTTGTGTGTGCCTGGTTGCATGGGGCGGGCAAGGATTAGCACGCGAGCTTCTGCTCCAGGAAATTGTTCTTGTAAAGGGCAGGCTTAAAAGATGTACGTATGTGAGTGAGAAAACAAGCAGATAATTTTGGCAGCCGTTCAGGACCAGGATGCCACCTCGGGATGGGAAGTTGACCGTTTTGTGGGTGTCAGCAGTGTTGACCCAGAAGAGCCGGCGATGAGGTTAGAAGTGGTCACGGCGGGTGTCAGTGTCCCTGCTCGGAGACCATCTTGGAGGCTTCTGCTTCCTGCCTCTTGGCACTGGCTATAGCAGGCTTGGCCTCTCTGGGGTTATCATCAGTCAGCTTTGTGTAGAGGCTTACAAAGATGTCTCTCAGTATAGTACTGGATGCTGTGGAAGGGTCTTCCCCTGACTGAAACTGAAACACAGGTCAGGGCTTGCTGATGACTTGATGAGTTTCCTCAGTCGGCTTCTGTTTAGAGGTTGCTCAGCGTCTTATCAAGATCATAAACCTTCCTGTGAGAGAGGAGATCTGAGCAGAGGATGAGCAGCTAGCCTGAAAACAGCTGCAAATCCCCTTTGGCAAGCCAAGGCAAGGGAACTGATTTACTAYGGATGGGTTGGCTGATGAACCCTGAAGGACAGGAAGGTTTCCAACCTACACCTTTGCTTGACCAGCAGCAAAATCAGCCTATCAGCCATCTTCTCCATACAGCATTGTATTCTGCTGGTGTGGCRGAGCAGCTGAGGACCCGGCTTGTCAGCGGTAGAGTGGCTCAGCCTTGGGTTGTKGTTGTGCTTGGCATGTCGGATTGTTGGTTTTCTAAGCCCAGCTCTGGCAGTGCGATGTGGTTTCCATGTGCAAAGAGAGCAAGAWGGCTGGCACTCATTTGGCCTGCGACTCTTCTCCCCCAGCATGAGGCATCTGCTGGATTGCTCTCTGAAGCTGATACTTTGCCCTCGCTTGCATAGAAAAGAGGGTTGTAACCTGAGTGTGTGTGTGTCTTCGGATGGTCACGGGGTAGATCTGGGAGGAGGATCTTGGTTTTCATTGGCACCAAAGGGAGACCGCTGCTTGTTTGTCCTGTCCTGCCGGTTGTGTAGAAGCCTGTAATTTTTTTTCTAATGAGCCATCAGGTCCAAAGTCATTGACTACATTAACATCTGAGCAATAGCCAAAAGGCATCCTGACCACGGATGATTACACCAGCAAAAGTAGTCTGTGAAGGAAGTTGGCATAAGCACCTTCAACAGCAGAGCAGAAACCTCCCGTGGAAGGACGTTGGGTGTGTGATCTACATACCCGCTGAAAAGCCAGCACTTYGTAGTTATGGGCACGCCAGGGTGGAAAAGTCCTACTAGATCCTTGTGCTCTGATAATGCATGGGACTTTGACCTGCTTGCTGAGAGGTGATTCAAGGCAATTCTGGCATASGAATTAAGAAGGTGGTAGCCTTGGGGTTCTCTGGAAATGTAGATGCCTGTTGATACTTGCTCTCCTCTGTGTAGTCCTGACAGTGACTGGCATGTTTCTCCTTCCCCACAGATGGAGTCTCCGGTCTCGACGCCGGCAGTGTTGCCCTTGCATCTCCTCGTCCCTGTTGTCAACAACGACATCTCGTCACCTTGTGAGCAGATCATGGTACGCACCCGTTCTGTGGGAGTGAATACCTGTGATGTGGCACTGGCCACCGAGCCAGAGTGTCTGGGCCCTTGTGAACCTGGGACCAGCGTGAACCTGGAAGGCATTGTCTGGCAAGAGACGGAGGATGGTAAGTGTCGTCGGAGAGCTCCTTTGCTCTCTAGCAATTATATTTTTGAGTTACAGTAATCCCCTTCTTCCTCTTGTCCTGCTGTGTTGCTTGCTGGCATATCTCAGGGTTCCTCTCCACCACAGTCWGGGTGGTCAGGACAGAGTAGCTGTGTAGGATGCAGCTCTTAAAGTTGGGTTTTTAATTTGTACAGCAAATGAAGTAACCAGCCAAAACCTGCATCAGCCCAGTTCGTTGTGTTATCCTGTTGCCCAGACAGTGGGTGAAAATCTAAACTGCCATTTCTCTGCCTTTATTTGAGAGCTAACTTGGTTCTGGAGGTGCCAGAGAAAAGACTGTGCCAACCTGAATGGGAGCTTGATGGAGTTGACTTCGTTTCTAGTTGGCAACCTGCAAGTCTGTCACAAAAGCGCACAAGCCCTGGGAGGCAGCAGAAATCTCCTGCTGGATAAATAACCCCAGCAGAGCTTTCAAAATAGGCTTGACAGGAGATCAGGGCTCTTGTCTCTCTTGCCAAGCCAGTTGAACCTTTTTCCAGTGGAACTTGTCTCATCTGCACAGAGTTTGGTTTGCTTTCCCAAGTCCCTTGCTTTGATGGGTTTTAGTTGCCACTGGGGCTCTGCCAAGTAATGCTGGGATGAATAGGTGGTTCAGTATACCATGCTTAGCACAGGAACCCGGTCGTCCCTCCAGCCTCTTCAGGAGGTTGGAAACTCAGGCCAGAGGCCTGAGGTGAACTCCTTGTATCTGTGTCTRGTTCCAGCTGGAGTCTGGAAGCAGAAATAGAGACCAGCAGCACCAATGTGAGAAAGAGCAGAGGTGGTAGAGGCCAGCTGATGGGATACCTCAGATGGGCCAGGTTGGAGCTTGTCTTGRATGTCTGCTTCTGCTCTTGCTTTGCTATTATGTGCAGGGAATGAAGGTACTGGCCTTAATCCCTGCTCTCTCTGGCAGTGTTCCTCTGGCAGCACTTCACTGTGACTGTCTTCGTTATCTTTGATGATAATTGAARCTGAACTTAAACCTGCTTTTCCATAAACAGGCCAGTGCTGCTACCATTTAGCCACAAGTTGATGGTGTAAAACTTGCAGCGTTGCCAGCATAGATTATGCTGAAGCTGCGTGTCTGTTTTGTGGCCTCCTGGCTGAAGTTCTTGCTGTGTGTCCACTTCAAATAGACAGAGTTGTCYGTAGATGTGGAAAACTCCCTTCTTGCTAGCCCCGAGTGCTGTGGGAAGATCAGGAWGGGACCCAATTCCTCTTTCCTCTCCCCTCTTGAAAACTGGTTTTGAAAGTGCAGCTGGTGCTGGACTGAGTGGTGCGATGGCCCCGGGTGTGGAGATCAGCRCTGAAGTTGTTCCCACTTGGAAAAGCATCATGACCTGAGGTATTTGGGAAGGGAGGAGTGCACAGACTGCACTGGGGCAGACTACCTTGAGCAGCTGGTCCTTGCTAACTTGAGGTGGACACCTCCAGCTTCCTCATACACCTCTGCTTTCTCTGTTTCACCTTTTGCTCGGTTGCATATATGGAAGGAATCAAGACAGTAGGGAACTGTAAGTGCTTTTTTTCCTGCTGCTCCTGAGGCAGGAGGAAGCCGCAATGCTGGAAAATTGTACCCAAGGGATGATTCTTCTCTGAGCTAGGCTTGCTGATAGGGACAAAAAAATGYRCTGCAGCRTACAGGAGCCTTGAACATGGAAGCTGGTGTGTGCTGCTGGTTGTCCCCGCTTGTRACTGGCAGCGTGGGGACCTCGGCTGTGCTCCGAGCTGCCCTTCTCGTTCCGGGCCTTTGGGACCTTCTTGGGGATATCGGACGGCAGAGCTGCCAGCTGTTTTGGAGATTGCTTGAAGCCTGCRGGTGGTTGCATCTTGTGTCCACCTGCGTGAAGTGGAGTTAGTGAATGGCTCCTGCTTCCAGCTGCTGCCCTTCGCTTTGTACCAGGGGCTGCTTACTGCCAAGGATGCGGGTGGCAGGGAGAAGGGAATGGTTTGTGCAATGATCCTACCTCATCTGCACCGTGCCTCAAGGAGAAACACTGTGTAAGACCCATTCGCTCTAGCTATCAGCCTATCTCTAGTGTTTTTTGGTATCTGCAAAGGGCCTGATCGCCTTAAAAATTGTGAAGGGCTTGCCCTGAGCCAGGGAAACTGAGGCACAGGCAAGCAGAGCAACCTAGCTGGAGTGGCACCTGGAGTAGCTAGTAGTGCCAGCCCCTTCTAGGTTTTAGGACTGTGCCCAAAGCACCAAACCATCTCTCTCTTCCACTGAGCACGCTTTTCTTCAGCCTGCTGCCCAGAAAAGCCTGGGGCTGTGGACTTTGAGATGGGTGAGTATTTGTGCCTCCGGAGCTGGTGTGTCACTGTTTCTATTTTAGATCAGCATCAAGCAGGATGTGAGAAATCTGGGGTACGAAAGTGCAAGGATTAAACCTCTTACAAGAAGGGCGGAGAGGTGAAAGCAGGGCCCAGCCTCTCTGCATGACGCGTGCTCGGATTCAAGAGCAATCGCCAGCTCTCCTGCTCCTGAAGATGCGTCTGTGGCTCCGTAAAGCTTTCCGAAAGCTGCTGTGGCGTGAAACTCCCAGGAGGCTGATTTCARTGCTGCTGCTGGAGACCTCCATGGGCAGCAGTGAAGCTGGTGGGAGCTTGGACCTCTTGGTCTCTTTGGGGRAAGTCACGAGAAGAGGTGCGCAGTGGGCAGAGGAGATGGCACAGCAAGGAGGAACGAGCAGGGGATTCCCGATCGCGCAGGAGACTGCACACAACCGTCCTTCGCCTCTTCCCCCGCCAAATCCCTCGACTGCTTGAAAGGCATTGAAGCGAGAACGAGACGGAGCAGAACTCATCCAGACTTGCAGGGCTTTGGGTTTTATGAGATGCGCGTCGGCTAGATGGAGGCCTCGGGCAGCAGCTGGGAGTTGTGTGGAAGTGCTAAATGCCTCCCTGTGCCAATGCTGCTCAGTGCTGAGCCGAGCTGAGCTGTGCTTTCCTAGGAGCTCCGGATCGCTTGTAAAATTTTCAAGTCCTGATTGCTGCACGATGCTCTCTGATCCTTCAAAGGAGGCGGCTGCGGCAGGCTGCCTGCTTCTCGCCGGAATTAGCAAGGAAGCCGCTAATTTGACTGCGCTGCCGATTTCTAAGCCCCATTTCTCACCGGCTTCAGTTTCTCCTGTAACGTCAGCACTTGGTGTTTCTTTTTACCTTTTTTTTTCTCCCCCCCTCCAGGCCTCGCCAGTCTGTGAAGCTCTGCAGCCTGTCTGCCTGTCCTTCTGCATTATCCCTTTCTTTTGCAGCTATCGTTTCAGACCGTGCCTCGGAGGCATTCTGTGATTCCTGCAGCTTGGCTATTTTTAGTCTGCAGTAATTCAATGAACTTGTGCAAAGATCCTTCTCTGCCTGGCTCTGCTGGCTGCTGCTTGGTTCCTGCTGTCAGGAACGATGGCTTTTACAGCGAGCCCTGCACTCCTGTCATGCAGAATACAAATCCTGCTGTTTCCTTTGGTCGTTTCCAGTCTGCTGCGTTATGTCAGCTCCCAGAGTAGAAGCATCTCTAGTACTCAGTTGTGTAAGACTAAAAACTTGGGGTGAAACCGTTCCTCTTCCCTGATCCCCTGACATTGCTTCTGCCTTCCTGTCCTTGCTGATGGAGCAAGGCTTGAATTTGCTAGAGGAGTGTCCCAGACCTGGCTGGGTGATGTCCAGAGCTAGAGCTTGTGAAATGTATAGGGTGCAACAAGCATCTCTCCTTGCCCAGGAGATCCGGGAAGAATGCGAGGGAGGAGAACTGTGGGTCTGCATGTAGGCTATGTCTGTAAAGCAAACCAAGGGTCTTTCAGCATSGGTGAGCATGCCTGTGCGACCTGAGTCCAGTCCTGAGATCCCCAAAGGAGGGGGTGTGTGCTAAAATGCCATTACTACCTGGGCTAGTCTCCGTTTCTCCATGATTAGGCCGGTCTGTGTTTCTCCTGGCTTGACATCCTCTTTTCTGGTGGTTTGAGCATTGAGCAGCACCTCCCATCCTTTCCACCCCACCGCACTCAGCATCTCCCCCAGGTCCTCACGGTGCTGCTGCTGCCCCAGGACGGCCTCAGCAGAGCCGCCGTGAGCTTCGGCCTCGCCGGATCGCTTGGAAAGACCCTGGGCTGCAGGAGCAGCGCTGCCAGTATCGATCCGTACCTCCCGGGAGCTGAGGGATGGCGTTTTCCGCGTGCCGAACTGTCTGAAGCTAAAGTTCATTTCTTAAAATACCAGCCRCTCGGGTGAGTGCAGGAAGCACGTGGTGTCTGCTGGGTGGCTCTGACAGAGCAATGTCGCAACGTGTGAATTGGTGTTTAAGCTTCACTGCACCGTTAACCTGAGCAGGGATCATGGGTCTGAGTGTTTGTGTATCCCTTGTGCGCAGGTCCAGCCTCCTCCAACTGGATTAATAATAGCAAGTGCAGGGAATGGAAGGGCTTAATTGCAACCTTTTTTTTTTTTCTGCTGTTAAGCAGTTCAGAAAGCTTTTTATTTTTTTTCCCCCCTCTTACTGGCTGTGAGCAGTGCTTGGCTCGCGTCAGGCACGTCAACCTCAGAGATGGAGAGGGGGTTGCTAGCCTGCAGCAGCCACTTTCTCCCCAGGGCTGACAGCCCCATCCCTCCCCCGCCGGAGCAGTTAGCGTGTGGAGGTGCAGAATTGTGTTTGCTTCCAGTCATTCCCAACTTCCTGAACGTGCTGCTGTGAGCACTTCTCATTTGGCGCTYCTAGGTCTTCGCACACGTCCCCCACTGGGTCTGTAATGTAACAGCATAGCAAGGAGAGACCACTGACACTGGGCAGTGTTGCAAACAGTTCCTACTGGCTCTGYGAGGAGAGGTGTAGCTCCTCTTTGGTGTGTGATGTGTCCTTGAAAATTGGATTTATGTAGGATGTGCCCCCTAGACTCCCATGGTAATTGCTCTGACRTGGACCCTTTTTTTGCAAACTACTCTTCTCCTGTAGCTCCTGACCGTGTGCTCATGGCACATGCTGCTTTTGCAAGCTGAAACAGTAAGCATTGCTCCGTGCACAGCAGCAAAAGTGTATTTGGGCTCGTCCAGTTGCATAACTTCCTCCTTCCTTTCATGTGGGTTTGTCTCGCAGCTGACCCACTGAGCTATCTTTGTTTGCTGAAGATGTGAACTCTTGATTGGAAGGGTGTTTATTTTGTTTTTTTGGGGGTGTGGGTTTTTAATAGGCGCACTCACCCTGAAGGATCCCATGGCTTGTAGGGGAGGAGGTCTGCCTACTTCAAACAGCTCTGGGAAGGGAGTTGTACAGCAGAAGGCAACATGGATGGCTGACCAGAGCTCCCTTTTTGTAGAAGATGGCTTTTGGATTGTCCTTGTGGCTGCGAAGTTGGGCAGGAAGGCCCCCTAAAGCCTGGCAGCGCTGCTGTGGCTTTAGAAAGACAGGCCAGGATCAACCAATGTGATATGGTGGACTGAAGCTCCAAGGATCTACGATCTCCAGGCCGGATGTCCAGTCTGCCTTGCTGCCGTGGCTAGCTTCTTCCTCTGCCCCTGTCTAGATGAGTTGCTGCTGACAGTTACGTAAAAGCTATGAGGGTATGATCTCCAGTAAAGATCCAGCCCTCAAACACCTACTACTTGCTGCCCAGAGCGTCTGCTGTGGGCTTGCAGTTCATCTGCATTGCTGTCGCTTTAGGCTTGGGTCAGGATAGGGTCTGAGGTGTGTTTTTCTTACCCGCTGGATGTCGGCGGTGGGGCTGTGCAGGAAGCTTGGCCGTAGCGAATGGCCTGTTGTATCAGCTCTCGCACCGCCGTGACAGTAACGCCTCTGTGCGCGGCTGCACCTTCTCCATGCCCGTCTTGTGCAGGAAATGTGTTTTGTTAAATGCCTTTCAYGGGAGCAGCTGTCTTGGCAGTTTCCCTAATTCTGTTAGGTGTGATTCCRATCTGCAGGAACTATTAACTGATCTAATTATACCAGAAAGCATCACTCCGCTTGCCGCCTCGTTAGCTCCTGGGTYGTCGTCTTCTCCCTCACTGGAATTGATGTCACCTGGCATGAAGTGCATGGCCAAGCATGATGGCACCTCCTCACCTCCRCTCGCTTGGATGTCAGAACAGCGGCTGGACTGGGTCCTGACACCACCTGGGCCGTGAAGCCATCGCGGACCACAGCAGTGGTGTTTGCAGCCAAAACAAGCCGTTGCCCGACATACAAACCTTCATAGCAACAAGGATCACAGCATGGCAACAGCAGCTGCACAAAGGAAATAGGAGAAAATGTAGCCTTCCAAATCCCTTTCTTGATGTCTCTGTTGGAGTGGAAGGCTGAGGCAGGTTGCCTGCAGTCAACTTGAACCAGCTTTGCGCTCTCTGGGTGTTTGGACTRCTCTTCTGCAGGCAACTCCTAGCGGTCTTTGGGGGCTCAGTGGCCACCTTTCGGGCTTTGGGCACTGCTTATGCCAACGTCGATGCACGTGCTCGCCTGGAGTGGTGTTAGGCTGGACGGCATGGTCTGGAGTGAGTGGGAAGGAACTGTAGGGCGGTCTTCACTGTGACAACCATCCGCCAGATTGTCTGTCGCAGCTCTACAGTCTGAGCAGGTCGCGCAGCTCTCCTCCCTATGTCCACCACCATCTTCCCCTTCCAAGCTGCATTGGGCATCTCTYGTGCTGCCACTCTGGGTGTGCCTATGGCTGCCACCAGCTCGTGGCGCTGCCTTCCACCCATCTACCCACCCGGCCAGCAAGACCAGGCTCAACTTACCTTTTCCCTACGTGTGTTTCTGCCTTGCTCTTRTGCGTGCTGTGCTAAGCCTTTCGAAGCCTGTGGCATTGCCATTGCCCTCTGAGCCTTCCTGTTTTTGCAGAACCTACAAAATCCTAGAGGTCTGGGAGATACGTTGTTTGAACTGAAGGAAGGGCAGGAGGTGCACATTGGCTTGGGAGATGATAGGAAAGGGCTGGGCTGGCGTATGAGGGCAGATCTTGCCTTAGCCAGAAGGAAGCCGTGTGCCAAACAGGTGGCTTTGCACTCTTAATGTGCTGCCTCGCTGTCACCTGTCCCCTTAAATGGTGACTGTTGTTGCTAGGATTATCTCTATCTCTGAGGATGCTTTAATGGTGGTGATGGGCCAAGGTTGCATCACCCAGAGGTGAGATACAATCCTGCTGATATCCAGTTCTTGGGGCTTCAAAGGGGGATACACGGTCCCCTCTAAAGAAAATCCAGCATTCGGAGCCCTGTAGACTCAAAGCCAGAAACGGGAGGTGAATTCTCGAGGCTTTTATGGCAATGCAGAGGAGCGCTGGAGCAGGGGTATCTCTCTCTCTTGCTTTGATAGCACTTCAAAAAATAACGAGCGATTGTAAATCCCTTCCGAGATTGCTGAGCCGTTCAGCAGAGCCTGAAAGGGCTCGCCGCGGTCCTTTGAACCCTCCTGCAGCCCTTGCCAACAGGGCTGTGGCTGCTGGGATCTTCAGATTAGCAACGTGGCCGCTTGCTCGGGGCTGCAGCACTGTCCGGTGCTGTCGGGTGCCTCTTCCCCGGGGCGGTGAGGGCCGCCGGCATTGCGCGCCGTTGAGTTGCAAACTCCCCGCCGGATGGGGAGGCATCAGCCCTCAAAGYGAGGTGGCTGCTTGCGTGTCGTCTTAGAGAAGCAGAGCTTTATTACGCATAATTTCCCGGTACTCCCACAGTGCGACCGCTTCATATCTAATATTTGCTGGCAGAATGCTTGACAGTACTGGGAGGCAGGGAACTCGAGTAGAGCTAATGCACTGCTTATCACTCTCAAAGCACTGTTTATTTCAGCATCTGTCAGCTTTGTATGAAGGCTGTTTTATCAACAGGTGAGCAATATTCTGCTCCAGACAGGACTATTTGTCGTGTTGAACTCCCCGAGGCACGTGTGTAGCTGCCCTGGGTAATACCAGCTGGGGCTCCTGTTTTAACCGCCAAGCACTGGATTAAAGGACTTGTTTACAAGGAGGCCTCTCGAGCTCCAATCTGCTGCACTCAAATTGGTTTCAATGCCTCTATCTCCCTCCTCCGGGAGAGCGAGGGTGGACRTCCAGGCTGCTCACAAATGGCCCTGTGGCGTGTGGCCTTGATGCAGCTGTTGGGAGGCCACCGGACCTTGGCGCCGCGGCCGCGCTCTGCCCGCTTGCCAAGCTCGGAGGAGCACCGTCATGCGTCAGCCGGCTGGGTCTGCAGTGCCAGGGCACGTCGTGTCCCCCGCCCCCTGACGTGATAAACCTCCCTCCTTGACACGGAGTCAACCAGGAGTCACCCTTGGAGTCATCTGGGCACATTTCCCCAAGGATCAGGGCAGCGGATGGGAGAACAGAGTGCCGTTACCACCCAGCACAAGCTAGCACCCAAATGCTCGGGCTGCTGGACGAGGGACGGGGCAGTGGTTTTGCTGCAGATGGAAAAGCCGTGTTCCTTGTTATTTATTGGACCGTTGCAGATTGGTCCTCCTCCAGGAAAGCGTCAGGACCTCCCTGCTGTGGCCCACCAGTCCTTTTCTCTCAGACGCTGAGCTCTCTGCATGTCGTGAAAGACGTGATGGCAGGTAGAAAGGAGGCAAGTGAGTTGGCTGGCACCCATGATGATGTCCGTCTTTTGGGTCTGGGGCTGGCTTGTTCACGTGCTTTGGGTTAAACTCTTCATCAGGCTTGCAACTGGGAAATCCCCTCCAGCAGCTCTCACTGGGGAGGTTCTGCGTGGATTTTTTTTTCCCTATCGTCTTCTGCAGCATAGATCCTTCGGCAATTTTGCACAGTTCCCGTCCTTGCTGGGGTGGTGATGCAAGGTGCTGGCAGGGCCTGTGATCTCTCTGCTCTTCTGCTGTCATGTCATGGCTGTCATTCATGGTTTGTTGCTGAAGGTTGATGCTTGTTATGGGCTTTGGGTAGGAGCGTGACAGCAGGAGCTGCGCATGTTCAGCGGGTCCTTAGGAACTGACTGTCCATCACATGGCATTGGTGACAAGTGACTGGTGTACTTACAACAGCATGTCCTGCAGTCACTTTAGTCACCCACAAGACACCCTTGCTGGCTCTTTTCCCTTGGGCAAGAGCTGGTATGGCTCCAGTCCAAGATCTTTCTGCTGTTTTCCCTGTGTCGGCATGAGGCCCCTTTCTYCACATCGCCTTCCTGTCCCGTCAAAAGCTGTCCCTTAGGTGGCTGGTGACAATGATCTAGCTCCAGTAACCCCCCTTTGCTCTTGCCTGAACGCCTCTGAGATCTGTGTTGATCTTTGCATGCATTTAGTGGGAAGATCATATCTTTGGCCCTGTCTGGGAGACTCTGCAGGAGGCCGGAGAGTGTTCTGTGAAGTACCACCATGAACCGCCCTCTTCTTGCACGCTTCTGTGCAGCTGGAGATGGGATATAGGTGAGATGGTCCTGGGGCTGGCTGTCTCCCTGCCCAGAGGAGTCTTCTGCTTTCTTGGCAGTAGCAGTGGAGCTGTTGTATGATGACCATGGGGGCTGCACTCCAAAGTCTGGATGCTGCAGGTTGTGCCAGCTGGGGCATCCCAGAGGTGTGTGCTATACCTCTTGGGCTTTGTGCATCATCAAGCACAGAGCTTTCCCTGCAAAATCCGAGGCAGAAGTGTCGCCATCCTGGTGGGTTGGAAGAAATAGCATCAAGGCTAGTTTCTCTTTACCTTCTGATGCTGCCTGGATGTGCTAGCTGTGCCTGGGCATTGCCCACATCCTTGGTGCTGCCCTGCCTTACTGCACGCACCAAGTGGACATCAGGAGTGCTCAGTCCACTCTATAGCATGGGACCCCAGCTCAAGGAGGTTGGCACCAGCCAAGGRTCATGCCAGAACGAGGATTCCCCCTGAATCACTGTGTCCATGAGCTGTCTCTTGACACAAGTACTCCTTTTCCCCTCCTCTTGGCTGAAGCTAGAACATCTTTAAACAAGGGAGGAGGAGCTGAGAGGCCATAGGTTGGGCCCCTGCTGGGTAGGGGTTAATGCAAGAGGCAGCACTGAAAGTGAGGGCCTCTCCTTGGGATGCAGTTAGGCTGAGAGAAGGACTAGCAGCTGGAGAAATTCATGGAGGAAGGATATTAAATGCACTAGACTCACCCCAGTGCTGGAGGCTTGGAAGGGCCCTGGAGCAGGATTGTTACATGTTCAATCCCTGCTCCTTGCTGCTGTTGCAGATGGGATACTGGGCTAGATGGGCCTTGGATCTGAGCTAGTTCATGGACCTGTGGACAAATCACAGCTCCTCGTGATAGGAAAAGCCACTAGCTGTTGTCCCGTCACCTTTTAGAGGCTCCCTGCACCCAAAAATCGGCAGAAAGCTAGCAGAGCTCTCCTTGCCAYCAGCTCCACTGCTGTTAGACAGCGTTGGTGGTGGTGGAGATGGCTTGGGCAGCTGCCAGCCTGCTGGGGCATGGCAACCTGCAGAGGAGGAGGAGGCAGAGCTGGCTCTGCTTGGTGGCCTTCCCTTGTAGGGAGCAAACTTGTCTCTCCACCTGGGTGCTGAGCTCAGACCACCATGCTGTGCTGCAGGCTGCTGGGGCTCCGCCTGCTCACACCTTTTCTTCTGTACCATCCTGGTTTTGGTGGTGGGCTTGTGAGCCTAAAGCAAGAAAGAGAAGCTTCATCTGGAGTTGCTACAGCATTGACAAGCTCCTACATGATGATTTCTCCTTGGTTTTGAAGGACCCATGCTGGCAAGCCTTCCCTGGGCAGACAGCTGGGGTGGAATAAGCTGTGCAGGCGGTAGGATGATAGTGCCCATATGGCAGTGGCATCTCAAAGAGAGGAGATCCTAGTGCAGTCCTTGTATTTTGATGATTAAAAGGAGTTCAGGATTGTCTCAGTTCTCAGAGGAAAGGAGAAATGGCTGTCCCTGTCCTCACCTCTCCCTTTAGCCTTGCTGGGCTGGGGGTGCTGTGTGTGCTGGAGCCTTTGCACGGGGGCTTGTCCCTCTCTGCTCGCCCCAGCAGGCCGCTGTCCTGGCCATAGTGCTTGGGTGTTGAGCCTAGACTTTTCATCGTGCCCAGTGAGTGTCCTATTGCACATGGGTCACCACCTTCCCCTTTTCCTCTCCTCAAGGAACCTCAGTAAGGTCGGGGCTGGGTGACAGAGCCACACAATGTACCACTGTGCTCGTGCACAGTGCTTAGAGCACCCATGCTCCCTTTCTCAGCAGGGTTTGGAGCTGCTCTTGGTTTGGTTGTGGGGCTGAAGTACAAGTGGCTCATCTTTGCAAAGCCCTGGACTATCAGGAGGGCTGATCACAGATCACATGTGGTTTGGGAGCGAGGCCTCCACCTCCAGCGTGGCTCTTGGCTTGGAGGGGCGCTTGCTAGGCGAGTTGTCCCCTGCAGCACAGCGTGGTCCGTGGCTCCTTGGCTCTCTTTTTCTCTCTCCGATCTTGAGCGCTCTTGTCCCTGAGCAATGCAAAGGCAGATGTTGCACTGCCTGCGGCCCCTCTGCTGAGCCTTAGYCTCCTCTGTCTCAGCCTGGGTTTAGCCAGCCGCCCTGGCGAGCCTCCCGACAAGGACTTGCTCTTCCGAGCTGCGAAATGAGGTCTGCGCTAAGCGAGAATCGGCCCCTCGGGGCTGATCCATCAATGTCACCTCGCTCTTGGAAAGCTGCAACCCCAGGCAAAGGGGACAGCCAGCGCAAGGGACTCGGACGACCAGGAGATCGATGCAGCTCTCCAAAGATCATTGGAGGCAAATGGAGCAATTCTCCAGGCAGGCGTTGAGGTTGCTTAAGCTGTCAGCACTCGTATCTCGAGAGCCAGCAGGGCTCAGTGCCTGAGCACGGCTCTAATTAGTGAACTAAAGGCTGGGATGAAGGTGCTCGGCTGGCTGTGATGACCTCCTCCTGCCGTGTGTCCTCCAGGCATGTAAATAAAACCTCCCTCCTCTGCTGCCAGCCAGGCTGGGAGGAGGGTTTGCAGCTGCGTAGGCAAATACAGGACACGAATATGGGTCCCTGCGTACAGCTTCCACCTGGCCAGTCTGGCAGCAGCCGTGAGCTGTCGCCTCTTTTTTTTCTGCGCCGTGTTTGCCTTGCCGTCCCCCTCTCCATCTGCGTTTCTCCCTGGCTCCTGCCCCATCTCGCCCTTTGTTCTCGGCTCYATCTCCCCGCTCCGCTTTAGCTCGCGCAAAGTAAGGGATAAAGCAGTAGCTTGAGCAGCCGTGGCTGAGTCCCTCACTCCGGCTGTGCCGTGGGTCTCCAGATGCGCCTGCGATCGGCCCGAAGCGATGGCATGGCTACAGGCCATTCGCCGCTCCYGCGTGTCCCGGAGCACGGCCTTGGCTTGGCTGCGTCCCGGGAGCTGGTCCTGCTGTTGTGTGCCCAGCTCCACCACATTGCAAGGGCACTGCTGGCCCCCGGCTTTGAGCTCTGGCTCTTCCCYGCGTGGGGAAGCTGCAGAGATGCTGGAAGTAAGGTCTGTCTGCTGGAAACGTGTAGTCTCATCTCATCCAGCGCTGGGCATTACCTTCTCCCAGGGTTTTGGAAGGAGGATTTAATACAGTGCTGTCCTTGATAGTCCCACATCTCCTCAGGCTTTGCCTCTTTCTTTGACCCACCAACTTATCCCCTGCAAGGTCCGTGTCCACTCAGGCCCTAACCCAGGACACTTACCTTTCCTGGGTGTCCTACAACTGCACTCAGCAAGTCCCAGATCTACTGCTAAAGAGCACCAATGTGGGGACTGAGCGTGGGTTGGGCTCTGGTGCATCCCAGTCCACCAGCTGTGGTGGATGGGTGCCCAGGTGCTGCGTGGAGCAGGACTTGCCTCTTCAGCCCCTCCTGCGAGAGGCCCTGAGTGCTCTGGCTCTCCACATTTAGGGTGGGAGAGGCTAAGGCGGCCTGTTTCCCAGTCCTGTAGAGGCAGAAGAGGTCAGTGCTTCCCAGCTAACTTGTTTGATGYTCCAGAGACAGTAGCTGAATTTAGGCAGCCTCGCTGCCCGGGGAGAGAACAACCTGCTTTGGAGCAGGGCACGTGGTGTGCTTGAGCTTGGYTTCGCTGGCCAGGCTGTTTTGCAGCGGGAATGACGATGGGACGAGCTGGTACCGGGAATCCTTTGCCTCCTCGCTGAGCGCTCACCTTCCTCCATCCTACACCTTCTTCCTGGGGTCTTCAACCAAGAGGGGTCGCCCCCAGCCGGCACTGAGGATGAGCARTCCTGCCTTTCCTGCTGGCTCGTCACCCGAACGCCTCGGGTCTGCAAATCCAGATGCGCCCTTCCCTCGCCTCTTCTCGATCCCTACGGAGAAGGGGGTTACAAAAAGGAGGACGTGGGCACCACGCTCGCTGCTGCGAGGGGAAGCTCTGGATCGCTGCTTGTCCTCCGCTACGCCCCCCACCCCTGCTAGCCCTTTGCTGCCTTCCTCTCCCGTGCCCCTTTTCGGCTCTCTCTTCTCCCTCCRTTTGCACTTTTACCGACCTATCTCGTGCTGCTGCCTGCGTCTCCCCAGAGGCAGGCAGCGGCTCGCTCCCAAATCGATGCCGCGTTCCTAGACAGCGACCCGGCTGTGTCAGTCCGCCTTCGGTGCGGCATTTAATTTTCCTGCCGGGCGTCACGCGGCCCCCGCTGCAGCGACATTAGCACTTAGCAGCCAGCACCTCTGCCCGTGCAAGTTGCTGAGTGGTTTTCAGCCCGGCTTGGATGGTATCGATTGCTCGAGAGCTTCCGAGGTGTCGGATTCCCGTGAAACCAGGTGTGTCTGGAGTTATTCGAGCGGCTCGTGTCCTTCCTGGGGACGCGCGGGATTCACTGGGCGGCTCCAACCTCTGAAGGCCGTGCATGAGTGTCTCATGGTGCTCCGCAGTCGGCATCGTCTTCCACGCTTGCAGCAGCTCCGTGCTCCCCCGGCCTCCTCGGGCGCCTTCGGCTCTGACTTTTCCATACACCAAGCCCAAATTTTGAGCCCTGGAGCGAGCCAGAGCCTGTTTCCTCCAGGCTTGGGAGTGTCTCAAGCCCCTTCTCTGCCCGGCGAGCAGCGGGCGCTGCCTGCTTGCTGCMGGCTCCTCCACCAGCTCACCTCTCCCACCGCAGAGGACGGCGAGTTTGCAAGCGGCTTAGGCTCTGTCCCCGGGCTTTTGCTGGAGGATTAGGAGGGGATTTTGCCCGATTGCTTGCAGCGGGTTAAATAGAGGCTGGTGCGAGCTGCAGGGTTTACGCTCAGCCCCACGGCAAGGGAGAGAGGGTGGCCGCCCTGTCGCGAGCACGTCCGCTGGCCGCGCGGGGCTTCGGGGAGCTCTCCTCCGACGGCAGCACCATCTCCCTGCTGCTTGTGACGGGGCTGGGGATGGAGCAGCAAACCCAAAGCACCGCTTGCAGGTGTACGCTTACTCGTACCCTCGCGTATTCCTAGGATCTGCTCCTGTTGGAGCAGCCAGCGTTTTACAAGAGGGGAAGGAGAGAAAGGCTTTGAAGCAGAAACAATTTTCCCTGTTGCGCTTTCTTGGMGGAGCCTTTTCTGTTCTGTTCCCCTTTTAAGATGAAACCTGCTTTTTGGGCCTCAGCTCCGTGAGCGTCTCTTGCTTTCATATATTATCTCTGCGAAGCCTGCAGCTGGCTGCTGGCACGTTACAACCGGGGACACAGACCAAGATTTACAAATGTGCTTCAGGCACAGCTGTTCTGGGCTCCCTCGGCTCCATCCATCTTCTGGGGCTGCGCGGCTGTATATCTAGCTGCACTCRTCTGCCCTTGTAAATGAGATTTCTATCTCCCAAGTTTTACCTTGTTCAGATAAATGCACTCAGTGCAACGGACTCTGCTCCTGGTCGAATTAGTTATGCAGTAATCAGAGCAGTCCATCGCTGGGAGGAAATATCCACTTGAGTTCACTCGGCTAATGGCCTGAGATTATTTAGTGTAATTGCTTTCTTATGGAAGCACTTGCAGCCTGCTGGCCACGAGAGACCTGGGAAGGTGCTAGCGCTGGGTGGGCTCGCCAAGCGGGAGCAGGCCGGGTCTTCCCCTGCCCTCACGTGCGGCCCGGAGGAGACATGTTGTGCAAGAGTCGGCCGGCCCTGGAGAAATATCACCCAGGTTTGCGTCCTTGGCATGGCTGCCCTTTGGCTTTCTGCTCCCACTTTGCTTTGTAAAGTTGTTTGCAGAAGCTGATGTTGCTGGTCCACTGGTAGCTTGCTGAGGTGGGCATTGCCTGGGGCTTGCGCCGTGCTGGAGCCTGGCCTTGTGCAGGACGAGGAGGAGATGCGTCCCCTGCTACTGTTTTCTCCAGGCGGAGCGAGGTGGCAACACGGGGACGGTGCCTCGTGATGGGTCTCGGTGGGTGTCCTGCAAACGCGGGACCAAAATGGGCAGCAAAGGTTCTCCCAAAGGTTGGGCTCTCCTGCGAGGATGCTCTGGCCCCCTGTGCTGGGCTTGAGGTGGTCCGTGGAGGCAAGCGGCAGTCGGGCTGTGCGGGGATGCTGGGCAGAGCTTGCCATCTAGTGGGCAAAAACATCTCCTCCACCCACTTCCAAGAGGGCTGCGGGGTTCACAGGCCTGCCGTGGTGCTTGCAGCTCTCCCAGGGATCTCACAGCCTTGCTGTGGCGTTTGCAGCCCTTGCCTTGCACGTACAATGAGCGTGGATTTTCAGGCACCCCAAATTACACAGCTCGTGGGTTTTAGCAGCTCTGTGAAACGGTGGAAAAATAAAGTACCGAGCGGCTCAAGGAGCAGAAGCTAATCAAGCGCTGGGCAGAGCCCTGATAAGAGAGGCGATGAGCTGGGTGGTTGCCCGTTCTTAGTGCTGCTCCTGCCTGGACCTTGGTCTCTTGCATATCTACTGAGATCTGGTGAGAGGCAGCAATGCCACGTGTCCCCCCAGGGCTACCGGAGACCTAGGTCAGGGTCCTCCATCAGGCGTGAGGATGCCTGAACTGTGTCRTCCTCAGTTGCAGGGGAGGAATTGTTTAAGGCAGCGGTTGGTATTTGTTATCTCCACGTTTACTCCCCGTGTTGTGGAGAGGCTTGCCCAAGACCCATCTCCCTTGCTGTCTTCTCTCTAGCCCTAGAGCTGAGCCCATCTCTGTGCTCWTCTCTGTTGTTCCTCCTGTCCGTCTCAAAGGGAGAGAGAGCCCCTTTCCCTATAGCCCAACGCTCGGGGAAGGGCAAGACACCCGTGGAGTTGTGAGGAGGCCTACCTGGCCACGTGTGACCTTGTCYCCTTGTCTTGCAGGTATGCTGGTAGTCAACGTGACCTGGAGAAACAAGACATACGTGGGGACGCTGCTCGACTGTACGCAGCACGACTGGGCACCTCCCCGGTAAGCCTGTGGAGGGGCCTGGCAGGACTTCGTGCTCCCTCAGCCTTGAGCACCCTGCTCAGGCTGGTTGTGCCTGCATCATTCTCCACTTTTTGCCYAGGTGTAGAGGGGAAACCCAGCTGCGTTCGGGCCTCCTGTTGCCCAGCACGCTCTACCCATTGCCCTTGGAGATGCTGTGGCAGGCAGCATCTCCTCTGGCCGGCTCTTGCTTGTCTGCAGCACCCTGCCAAGGTGCTACAGTGGAGCTTGAGCTGCGCCGTTGCCATGTTCCTGGCCTGGGGCTGCTGCCACGCATCCGCTGCGAACCCAACATCTCGCCGCCCATCCTGGCTGCACCCATGGCTTTTTGCCTCCCTGGAGATGGAAGCCAGCTGGGTATTTGCTTTCTGAGCTCTCTGATTCCTCTTAACACCTTCTGTGGCAGTGCTGGGGTTGGTGGGGGCCAGCAGGCAGGATTGGCAGTGCTTAGTCCCGCTCCCAGCTCTCTGCAGAACGCAGATCATCCGGGGGTGGAAGGGGCCCCCTCCGCGCAGCAGACACAATGTAGCCTGGTGTGGTCATCGCTCAATAAAAGCTTCTCATTCTTCGCAGGTTCTGTGACTCTCCCACCAGCGAYCTCGAGATGCGCAATGGCCGGGGAAGGGGCAAGCGCATGCGCCCTAACAGCAACACGCCTGTGAATGAGACCGCCACAGCTTCGGACAGCAAAGGGACCAGCAACAGCAGCAAGACCCGGGCGGGAGCCAACAGCAAAGGGCGCCGGGGAAGCCAGAACTCCTCGGACCACCGCACGCCCCCCAGCGGCACTACCGAGGACGTAAAGGCCAGCCCCTCCTCCGTGACCAAGCGGAAAAGCAAGCCCCTCTCGGACATGGAGCTGAACTCCAGCTCGGAGGACTCGAAGGGCAGCAAACGCATCCGTACTAATTCGATGGGCTCGGCAGCGGTGCCCCCAGCTACGGTCAAGGTGGAGCCGCCTGTCCTGGATCGAAATTGCCCCTCTCCCATCCTCATTGACTGTCCCCACCCAAACTGTAACAAGAAGTACAAGCACATCAAYGGACTCAAGTACCACCAGGCCCACGCACACACGGATGACGACAGCAAGCTGGAGGCGGATGTGGACAGTGAGTACGGCGAGGAGCCCTCCCTGCACTCAGACATTGGGAGCTGCAATGGTGCTGCTGTCTCTCAGAAGGGCTCACTCTCGCCAGCTCGCTCAGCCACCCCAAAGGTCCGCTTGATGGAGCCCCACAGTCCCTCCCCATCTAGTAAGTTCAGCACCAAGGTTTCCTGTAAGAAGAAGCTGGGTGGGGAAGGAGACACCGACCCTGGTGCCCTGTCCAATGATGGCTCTGAGGATGGTCCCTCAGTTGCTGATGAGACGAGTAACGATGGCTTTGACTCACTGGAGAAGAGGTGCCTTGAGAAGGACAAATCCAAGAAGGCGTCTGCTGCTAAGCCGGAGAAGATCCCTTCTAAAAGCTTGAAGTCTGCCAGACCCATTGCCCCAGCCATCCCCCCACAGCCGATTTACACCTTCCAGACAGCTACCTTCACTGCAGCCAGCCCTGGTTCCTCCACAGGCCTCACTACCACTGTGGTCCAGACCATGCCCAACAGCCCTCAGCTCAAGCCTATCCAGCCAAAACCTACAGTGATGGGAGAACCCTTCACAGTCAATCCTGCCTTGACCCCTTCGAAGGAGAAGAAGAAAAAGGACAAGAAGAAGAAGGAGCCCAAGGAAGCAGAAAACCCTCTGACTCCTGGGAAAGTCTGCAGAGTGGAAGAAGGCAAGAGCCCTTTCCGGGGCGAATCCAGCGATCTCGGAGCAAAAGGCGAGGGGCTGTTGAATGGCTCATCTGACCCGCACCAGAGCCGGCTTGCCAGCATTAAGGCTGAGGCAGATAAAATCTACAGCTTCACAGACAATGCTCCGAGCCCCTCCATTGGTGGTGCCAGCAGGCTGGAAAATGCCAACCCAGCCCAGCMCATGACCCCGCTGCACGTCGTGACCCAGAACGGAGCAGAAGCGAGCTCGGTGAAAACCAACAGCCCGGCCTACTCGGACATCTCCGACGCAGGTGAGGACGGGGAGGGCAAGCTGGAAAGCATGAAGGCAAAAGATCCTGAGCAGCTGGTCAAGGAAGGCGCAAAGAAAGCTCTCTTCCCCCCACAGCCCCAGAGCAAAGAGTCCCCTTACTACCAAGGCTTTGAAACCTACTATTCCCCTGGCTACCCGCAGGCAAGCCCAGGGCCCTTGAACCCCAGCAGCCAGGCTGCAGCTGAGACACAGGCCTTGAAGCTGAAGAAGGATGAGGAGCAGGAGAGCCCAGAGGTGAAGGTGAAGAGCGAGGGCTGCGAAGAGAAGAAGGCAGAGCTCAGCAGCTCCAGCCAGCAGCCCTCAGTCATCCAGCAGCGTCCCAACATGTACATGCAGTCCCTCTACTACAACCAATACGCCTACGTGCCCCCCTATGGCTACAACGAGCAGGGCTACCACGCTCACCTGCTGAGCACCAACCCTGCCTATCGCCAGCAGTACGAGGAGCAACAGAAGCAGCGACAGAGCCTGGAGCAGCAGCAGCAGCGAGGGTTGGAAAAGAAAGCGGAGCTGGGCCTGAAGGAGAGGGAGGCAGTTCTCAAAGAGGAGTGGAAGCAAAAGCCACCCATGCCCCCGACGCTTACCAAGGCCCCGAGCCTCACGGACCTTGTCAAGTCAGGGCTGAGCAAGGGCAAGGAGCAAGGAGGTGCGGACATGGCTAAATCTGTGATCATCCCCAAGCTGGAGGACTCRTCGAAGCTGTCTGGCAGCCAGGTAGCCGAGGGACTCAAGGTGAAGCTGAGCGAGGCCAGTCACCTCGGGAAAGAGAGCACTGAGACGAAGGCTGGCTCTGAGTGTGGACGGCAAGCAGAGGTGGACCCTGTCCTCTGGTACAGACAGGTAATGCCCGCGCACTGCCCACCAGCTTGGGTTCTGGGCCCTCTCTTGTTGYGTCTTGTAGGAAGTCCCTTGCTGTAGGGCTCATTCCTGCCAGCATATGATAACCCCATGAGGGTGCCGGTTGGGCTGGGAGGGATTGTGCTGGGATGCAGTGGAGATGATGGGCTGTCCCTGGAGATCAAGGAAAGCCTCGTGTCCTGGCGAAGGGGAGAGGGCTGCACTGGTTTCTTCCAAAAGCTTTTAGGGCATGCAAGGTTGGGGGAGGCAGCTGCTCTGACAAGTCGCTGGTTCTTGCAGGAAGCAGAGCCCCGGATGTGGACYTATGTTTACCCTGCAAAGTACTCGGACATCAAGACAGAGGATGAGCGGTGGAAAGAGGAGAGGGATCGGAAGTTGAAGGAAGAAAGAAGTCGAAGCAAAGAAGCTGTGTCAAAGGAGGACGGGAAGGAGAGCTCCAGCTCTGAGTGCAAACTGACCCCCACCGAAGAGGCTCGCATGGTGGGGAAGGACCCCAGGCCCACTGTCCATGTCCCYGTGTCTTCACCCCTCACGCAGCATCAGTCCTACATCCCCTACATGCACGGCTACTCCTACAGCCAGTCATACGATCCCAACCACCCCAGCTACCGGGCCATGCCCACGGTCATGATGCAGAATTATCCAGGTAGGAGAGCCATGGCCTTCGCAGGGACTGCTATCCGATCCGGGAATGTCCCTTCTTAGGCTGTGCCTGTGCCCTGCCCATCCTGGAGTGGGGAATGGCTGTCGGCCAGAGCGGCCATCATCTTCCTGGCTCCGGGCTGGGCAGGGGAGTTGCTGCCACGAACTTTGTGCCGTTGCTTCGGAGGGTCCCAGAGGCAGAGGGACTTTAGTTACTGGGTTGTGGCTGCGACTGGTTGCCTGCTGGCTCATATGCCCGGCGGCACATGTCTCTACCACCTCTGCACGGGGTGGCAGAGCTACATGCTCCTGCTGTGCAGCCCGAAGGAGCAGCAGGTGACAAACCTCGTGCTCTGACTGCCATCTTTCCCCTTTGCAGGATCATACCTACCTTCCAGCTACTCCTTCTCCCCATATGGGAGCAAGGCGTCCGGGAGCGATGACAGCGACAAGTCCCGAGCCAGTCCCAGTGTGAGCTGTAAATCCAGTTCGGAGTCCAAGGCCCTGGACATCCTGCAGCAGCACGCCAGCCACTACAAGAGCAAATCACCCACGGTGAGTGTCAGGCCAGCTTCATGCACTGGCTTCAGGAAGGTCCCTGGGTCCTATGACTAGCCCAGAGCAACTCTGCCTAACTTGGCCATGCCTGCTGTGGGAGTCCTGGGGCCCTAAAGAAATCCCACAGCACAACCCCTTTTGGAGTGACGAGCCTATGGGTCAGATCGGCCCAGAGAAGCCCTGAGACTCCTCTAGGCCCTGCAGTGACTAGGCAACGCTTGTCCTGCTCCCTGGAGCTTGTCTGCTGGTGGATGGGGGGCAAAGACATAGGGGCTGGCTCCATCCCAGGGCAACATAGGGTTGCAGGCTCCTTTTCGACTGTGCTGAGAGAAGGAGCTCTGACACAGCAGCAGCAGCTCCTGCTTTTGGACAAGAAGGAACTGCCTTGAATGGGACCTTCTAAACGGGTTTACATCCTTCCGTCCGCTTTTGGGCTGGTCACCAGCTATCCTGTCGTCTCTGTGCCATGCCAGCAGCATCATAGGGAGCCTTTGGAGAATGGTCCTGTGGGGCAGCCTCAAGGGCCTGCATGGGGCAGCCAGCTGGTGGGTTCTGCTCACTGGGGTGGCTGCTCTGAGGGCCTTGTGCCCCAGGATGCTCATGCCAAACCACGCCACAGCGTAGCTGGGACAGAGCCAGGCCCTGTCCCTGTGAGGTGCTTTGAGGCCACCAGCTTTGCTCAGCGTGCGCCTGTTTTCTCCTCTCCAGATAAGTGAGAAGACRTCTCAGGAGAGGGACCGCAGCGGCTGCGGAGTGGTGGGGGGCGGTGGGAGCTGTAGCAGCGTTGGCGGAGCAGGAGGRGGAGAAAGGAGCACAGACCGGCCCCGGACCTCACCATCTCAACGCCTGCTCTCGACGCATCACCACCACCACCACCTCGGGTACTCGCTGCTGCCAGCACAGTACAACCTGCCCTATGCAACAGGTAGGGGCCAAATCCTGCCCTGGCTGCTGGGGACAGCGTGCACAGCCAGAGGGGCTCCTGGGGCTTCTGAAAGGACCCCGAGAGGGGCCAGGCTGGACTGCCAAGAGTCGGGAGGGTGCACGCAGGGTTTTGTAGCCCTCTTTGGGCAGCGTGAGCTCCTCCGCTAAGCACTACTTTGGCCATATCCGGCACCTTTCAGCTCCCCTCGGAGCTCAGGACAGAGTTGATCACACATGCAGGTGCTGCCGGCCCAGCGAGGACAGCAGCCAGGCTCAGCTCAGTGCCCGTCTCATGCTGCCGGCTCCTGACGCTGCTTCTCTCCCGCAGGTCTCTCCTCCACAGCCATCGTTGCCAGCCAGCAGGGCTCCGCTCCTTCCCTATACCCACCTCCCAGGAGGTGAGAACGGTAAGGCTCTCCCGTGGTACCGGCATGGGTGCGCCTCCAYCCTGCTTAGCCTGTGGGCAACCGCACGTTTCCACTCCCCGTGGCCAGGGCACGGGCTCTTGTCGAGCCAAAGTGGTTGGGGCGGGCGCACGTGGCCCAACGTGGGGCTGTCTCGAGGCAGAAGAGGAGCCCTGAGAGCAGAGGCTGCGCTCACCCTCTCTGCTCTCCCCCCTGGCTTGGCCCTCCATGTCCCCAGGTCACCTCTGGAGCCCCCAGTGAGCGCGTTCCCCAAGAGACAGCACTGCCTTTCCTCTCCGGCCTCGTGCCTGGGGTTTGTTGACTGCCCCCGGTTGCAGCCCTGGRGCTCGTGGGGGCTGCTGCATGTCAGAGCTGACTTTGCCTTTGGTTCTCCGCAGGACGTGATGCGCTGGGATGCCTGGGCTGTACGAGACATGTGACTGGCTCACATGAGGACACGCTGGAGACTCCTTTAGACATCAGTTGAATGGTGTTAATTGTTCTGCTTGACGTTCCTGCCGTAATCTGAGGCAGACTCTCTTCTTCCCCCCRTCGGACACACACTGAATCCCCCCCCTGCACCCTTCCCTTTGGTGAGTGGGCAAGCTGGTACCTATGGAAATATTTATTCTACTGGGCACCAGCGCTCGGGTTGGAAGTGAATCGCCTGCTTGGTGCATATGAAGAGGAAACGGAAGCACTGAGGTTTCTCGATGGATTTGAGGGCCCCCCCCCGGCCATGTCTCTGCGAGTCACCGCTTCGCAATGGGTCTGAGCATCACGGGACTTGGGGCGGGCAGGTGGCGTGTGCTGGGGCGCTGCCTCCCGCATCCCTGGCGCCGTGCGCTCCTCGCTAGGATTGATCTGCAAGTCAGAGCCGCAGGTGGAGGTGGAGGCGCAGTCTCAGGAAAGAGTGTTCTGGCTAGTCTTAGTAGTGCTGCATAGGCCACGCGGAGTCAAGGTGGGTGCTGGAGACGCCTGTGCGGCTGGGGATTGCCAGCCCCGTGAGATGCGTCGATGGGCCCAAATGTCTGTGCTCGTGGGGCGCAGATAAGTAAGTCAGCAGGTCAAGCAGTGTCCGGAAGTTTGAGTAAGCTCATAGCCATCCAAAATCCTCAGTCAGCCCCCTGCACCA
>NW_028185794.1:513049-514625 GCF_003343005.1 Rhea americana | reverse complement strand
GGCTGCTCCCTGTGTCCCCGGTCCTGGAGGACAGGGGCTTTCTGGTCCTCTGCCCCCCCCCCCAACCCAATCTGCCCCAGCTGTGGAGCGGCTTTTCCCAGGCCGGCTCTCTACCTCGGCCTGGAGCAGCCGGCCAGCGCCGGCTCTCGCTGCTGGTCCCCAGCGTGGGCGAGCGGCGCCGTCCCGCCGGGGCTGGGGGAGCGTGGCGTTGCCGGCGGGCCGCAGCGGTCTCTGTTGCGTGTGCATGCGTGCGTGTGTGTGTGTGTGTGTGTGCGTGCGTGTCGCACCCGGCCCCGAGGGGCCGCTGTACCGGGATGCTCTGCCCGCTGGGCTCTGTACATACTGTAAAAAGCAATTGTTTGAAAGCTGTTGTTTTGGGTTTTGTTTTCTTTCCCCTGTTCCCGCCCCGCTTTAGCCAGTTCAAAAGGAGACAGCTYGGCCAGGCTCAGGCCGTTTCTGCTTCAGGTAGCGTGTCGGTCCCGGCCTGCTCTCCTCCGTGCCTCTTAGGTTGCCTCCTCTTTCTTGCGCTCCTCGTTCCGTCTTTGCAAGGAGATGGGGGCGCTGCGAGGGCCCAGCTGCTCCGCGTGCTGCCTGGGGAACCGGCTGGCTCTCGGCTCCCTTCGCACCACCAGGAAGGGGTAGGAGATGCTGAGCAGCGGCTTTACCCTCTGCACGGCCAGATGCCACCTGCAGCCGCCGGGCTGCCCGGCCAGGGCCGGCACATGCAGGACGTGCAGCCGCTCGGAGATGCCGGGGGGGGGGGGGGGGGGCTCCGAGGCTGCTCCCATCGCCATCCTCGGCTGGTCCTGCAGGTCCCGGCCCTGCTCCTGCATGAGTGCAGCGGGCACGGAGGACAGCACCTCGGCTAGGGCAGGAGCAGCTTGGTGCAGGATTTCTGCCCCCTCCCAGGGCCAGGACAACTGAAGGGAGCTGAGGTGGGTGGGATTTGGGGGGGGGCACGACTGGGGCTTTGCTGGCAGGCGAAGAGGGGCATCTGCTCAGCACAGGCTCAGCAGGGTCCCACTCGAGTCTCCCTGTAGGTGCGAAATGAACCAACAGGTTAAGCCAAAAAAGGGCTTTGAAGTCGGACCAATTTTGCACGTTCCCACATTCAGCGCCTGCGCGCGGGAGCYGCCTCAGAGGCCTCGTGCTGAGCCGGGTCCCCCTCCGCTCCAGCCCTGGCTCGGCTGCCCAGCGGGCTCAACCCCACTACCCGCTGGCTCCCCCAGCTCCTCTGCCCACGGGGGGCCTCGCCCCCACCCCCAAAACGCCGGGCCTCGCCATCCCCGAGCCCCTGCCTACCTGGCCCCGCGAGCGGGAGGCCTGCCAGGGTGTTGAAGCGTTGATGTTTATAGCTCTTGTTTCCATTGGAGTTGCTGTGTTGGGTTTCATTTCAGTCTTCCTGATTCTGCCCTTCTGTAAAGTGTACATTATTACCAAGTTCCTTGTTTTTTTTTTTTATATATATATATATATATATATATAAATATATATATATACAAACTGTACTCTTCTTGCCTTTGTACATTTGGGCAAGGCGAGAGAATAAATCTTTTTAAGAGACAATCACAAACCT
>NW_028185794.1:496484-512691 GCF_003343005.1 Rhea americana | reverse complement strand
TTTTTTCTTCCCCCCCCCCCCCGAAGGAGCTGGCTGCTGCGCTGGCATCACTAGCACCCGCTGGGCTGGTGCAACCTCAGCCCCTTTGCAAAGCGTACAAGTTCACTGGCTGCGCTGAAGCTGCACACCAAGYGTCCTGAATCCTACTGACGCCCGTTGCTCACACCCCGTTTTGGCACCTGATTTTTTTTTGGGGGGGGAAGGCAGGGTGTCAGACCTTGGAGTAGGCAGGTTCCTGCTCCCAGCGCACCTTTCCCTGGGAGCTTGCTGATGGCAAGGGCTGGAGCTGCAGCATCATTCATGCCACCTCCACTCCTCACTCCCTTCTGCTTGCTCACACACGTTGCCCAGCTCCAGCCCCAGCAGCAGGCCTGGGCCAGACCAGTCTGCTACCAGCATGTGCAGAGAGCTCGAGCCAAGGGAGCACCTATCCCCCAGCCTACAAGGGTCCTGCCTCAGGGGATGCAGAGCCAGGGAGGCCATAGAAATGTGCTTTTCCTTGCCAAACCTCCCTTTCACAAGCCTAGCAAGGTCACCAGAGCTGCACACAGGAGCCAAACCACCAGCTAGAGGCTGGTGCAGTCTCGGTGGTAGTTCCAGCTGGGATCCTGCTTGCAGGCTCTGCCATGAGGCGGGGTGGGGAGAGGGGGCTACATGCAGCAGATACCACCCACAGATCAGAAATAAACATTTTTGATTTTCAGGAAGCTGTTTCTAAAGAAATTAAGGGACTCCAAGACCTTCGCATTGAGCTGCAATTGTYCAGCTGCGGGCAGGAGCCTAGACAGTGCCTGCTGCTATGGAATTAACAGTATTTGGTTGCTAGCAGAGGATCACATGCTGGCCCAAACTGCAGTTTATTAATCATCACTTGGGACTGGCCCAGCTCAGTGCTCCCAAGTTCCCATGGGCAGGACCTTGCAGGTTGATTAACATAACTGCTAACTTAACTGGAAGAAAGGAGCAAAGTTATTCCCACCTCTGGCAGGTTAAAGAGGGGGAAGAACTGGAGGCAGGGAAGGAGAGCTCTGGGGCAGGATCAGGGCCCAGAGCATGCAGAAATGGTGCCTTGGGAGTCACCAGCAAGCCTGCACCGGGAGTCCTGTCCCCTTCCCAGCCTGAGTCACCAGGAACAGGCATAAAGCTTCTGCCTTTCTCTTCATTGATAGTATGAATCCTAGAATGAGAAATACGTTTTCTTTAACAAGGGAATACGTTCAGGATCTCCGCTGCTTTCAACGGTCTTAGAGCAAGGATAGGAAGTAAAAGGCATCGCTGCCGAGGCAGGACCAGCACAAGCATAGAGCACGGAGCCACAYGGAGCTACGGCAGAGCTGTTCCCATCAGTACAGCTCAGTCTTCCGTTAGCCTTGTTCGCAGCTTCAGGCCTGAAAGGCACAAAGGAGGCAGGAGCAGAGAATCAGAATTTAATGCCCCCTTTGATGAAATTTGGCCATTGGCTTGGATTAGAGCCATTGGCCATTCAGCTCAGCCTGGAAGAACAGCCCTACTCCTGTCCAAATGGGCCAGCTGTGCACTTCCTTGCCGCGTCCGTGTTTGCCCTACTTTCATTCTGTTGGAGGGGAAGGAGGGAAGAGAGACACAAACTTTAAGATGATTTATTCACACAAACTTATATCCCGGCCCCACCTCTCTCCCCCAAACAAAACACACCGACCAYGACGTTTATGGAATGGCTTGGCTTCAGCTTTTAACAAAATCCTCCACAGAAAAGTGAGAGCATAACAAAGCACACAAGGACAATTCCACACGCAAGCAGCCAGGCCAGGAAGAGAGCTCACAACATGTCTCCAGGGCACAGTTTATAAATACACCCTTCTCATGTGGCATTCAAAGAAAGCCAGCCAGGTTACATCCAAATGGCATGAAAACAAGAGCACAACCTCATTCTCCAGCATTAGAAGTGGCAGGATTGAAACGCAAGCTACAGACAGCAACGCCTCCATCCCATCCATCCCTCCAGCCTCCTCCRGGAGATCCCCAGGATGGCAGAACTGTCCCACAATCCGCACAAGTGCATGTTACTAGCAGAGCTGCCTTCCACACCTGTCCCCACACACRATTCCCTTTGGATACAGCCGTTATCTCAGTGTCCAGAGATCTCTTTGGAAAGGTCAGGAAGAAGAAAAGAGGTGTGACAACAGGCAAGGGCCTGCTCCCTACCAGTCCTCGGGAAGGGACTGACTGTGTGAGCTTTTTAGGCTCTTTGGACCATCAAAGCCATCACACCACAGGTAGGTAAGGAAATGTTCCCCCAGACTAGAGGTATTGCTCCAAACACTCACTTGACCCTATATAAGCAGAGTACCATTGCAGCATTAAGGGAGGCCTACAAAAAGGCTCTTTTCCTTTTAAATAAGCAGCCCCAGCTGTGTGAAGTTAATCTGAATGCCCCTTTTATTGAATGCTGTGATAGTGCAGTGGTAACATTGAACAGAGTAAGACTGCTTAAACAAAAGCTGGAAGAGCAAGAAGTTTTTTTTTTTTTTTTTAAAAAAAAATGTTAAACCAGTTAAACAGCATCAGTTACCCCAGAGCAGAGACGCACAGGGGTTTTAATGTAGTGTTAAAAGTTAACTCAAGCACATCTCTTCCATGTGCCTAACACCCAAAACTTGCCTTATACTTAAGAGTCTGAGTGAAAATAAAAAGGTAGTCGGTCAGATGAGCACACACCACACATCAGGTGATCAGGAAAGAACCAACACTGATTTAGAAAAGTCAAGGAGTTGATACTGCATCTACTGCTGTGCTTCCCTAAACTGCCAGGCTCCCACGCATGGCCTGGGCACGAGGCACCCCTAGGCTAACACACCACACAGTTGCATGTAAAGAGCTCCTATGCCAGTTCATAAACATCTTCCATTTACTATTTGGTGATTACATGTGTGTATATATAGTTCTCTAGGCAACACATTTCAATGAGATAGTCAACTCTGAAGATACACAGGCCAATCTAACAATGAGAAATGCAGTTTCAGTCCAACAGAAGCTTGTTTTTCCCTTTCCTCAAGAAAGGAGATTTAACCCTCTCTCCCCTCAAAAGCATTTTCAGATTGAACTGAAGTCCCCTGCTGCAGCTATTCTTCATCAGAGGAAGAGTTCTGATCCAAGGGGTACACCATGAACATCACGTCCGGTCGTGACGGGACAGAGGGGTGACCAGGCCTCACGATTTCAAAGCCCAAGAAGCTGAATGTCTTCAGGAGCGGAGCTACCAAAGAGAAGGAAATTGTTACACCGTGAGGAATGTTGCTCTTTACCCTGAAAGTCGTTAGCCTCAAAGTACAAGGGCACTAAACATGCCTGTGAGCTAGCAGCACATCCAGAACTTCCTGCACAAGAAGAAACCACTTAACACAGTCGTCTTCAACAAGACATCTYGTCTCTTCCTGCATTCATTGCAGTTGCTCCTAGGTGTAAAGGGGATTTGAACCTCTATAGAAGATGAGGTTGCTCTGTGTTTATTTTGTGACATCTGTTCCATCCCTTCTAAGTAACAGCCACACTTGTCATCTACTTGCACCAGCTGCCCAGCTGCACTTGGTCAGGATGCCTGTAGCTACCTCACAGCATACTGAAGGTTTCATTTCATACTCAATGGGCTGCCCCCAGAGGCAGCAAACAAGGAATCTACTTATTCAGGGACTCAACAGAGATTTCCTGTCTCTGTAAGAAGAACCTGGAGCTCAGACTGGAAACCTCAGACAGTTCAACACAGCTTGGTGCATCCTCCCAGGAAAACCATCCACAGACTCTGGGTCATGCACAGAACAAATTCACAGTGGGGTACATCCAGAAGCTCCAYCTCATCTGACTGAGACAAGATGCATTATAAATTAACCGGATGCACAGCCCCTTGTTATTAAGTGCTCACTCTCCTGTGACCTATGTAAGTTACTCTGGTACAGTATCTAATCTCTACAGCACCCACTGCTGATTAACTTCAAGCCAATGAACTGTCACACAGAGGAGCTCCTATATACTAATATTTTTCCTCCATTTGAAGGTAATTCTTGATACTGTAACATGGAATGGTATTTTCCCAGGTTCAGTGCAATTCAGCTCTAACAGCACCACTCTTGAGAAAAGACAGTGCAGTTYGTGAAGTAGCAGAGTAAAATTAGAATTAAGAAAAGGTTTGAATTACTCCAACCATAGCAATTGCTTGGTTACTAGCATGCATCTAGTAAAATTTAAAAATGACGCCTCCATASCTTGGTACCTTGCCACAAATCTCTTCAAACTTCCGTGCTCTAATCGCTTACCCATTACATCTATCTTTAGATACTAATGCAGCCCCCTTAAGCCRTAAGCATGTAGTCAGGGTCAGGATTACCTGTAAGTCTAGGAAGGGCAAAAGTGCTGGAGGATCTTTTTTTTTTTTTAAAAAAAAAAAAAAAAAAAAAGCAGATGAGCTGGAAGTGTTTAGTTCTCAGCTCATAACCTCTCCCCAGTCTCTCCTTCCAAATCACACGAGCCTGATGCCAAAAGGATACCTCCACTCAATACCCAAGAAGGAATATTAACTGATTTCTGGCCAAGAAAATATCCCAAATTACTCAAGAACAGTTTTCCTCACAAGAGTTCTAGTAACAATTTAACTGCAGGACAGCAAAGCAAGCCCAGCTAGAGAATCTAAGTATTTCCTTTCCTTTAATCCCAAGAAAGGACTTCTCTGGATAAATTATTTCCTCTGTGGGAAACATTTTCTAACATGTTAAAAAAACCCAATAATAATGCAGGTCACGATTGCTTTGGTAGGAATCTTACTGTGAAGCCTTACCTTGGGATCATCAAGATTTTTGCACAGATTTAGTAGTGTCATTTTAGTTCTAGGGAGAAAACCTCACAGTGGGAGTGCTCACCTCTATCTTCTCTGCTTTTTCTGAAGCAAATAAAGACGTAGTTTACTTTCATTTTTTCTTCAGCAAATTCCAGCAGTGCTGATAACCTGCCAAGGAGGAGGAAGACAAAAGAACATCAGCTATAGGAAGTCCTGTCCTGAGGAAGCCACTGGGCACTATCAACTGTTTGGATGTTTTAAGGCAGAAAGATTACTTGTTTACAGACCCAAATCCCATCTTACAGAAACAATGGATGCTGAAACAATGGACTTCCTGCTTTGTYATCCAGCCCTGCAAAACTAAGCCATCCTCACACAAAATCACGGAGCAAGTCCATGTCCTTGGTTGTCTGCACGCCAGCACGCACAAACACCCATCCCTATGAGCCAGTGATTTCATGCAGAAGTCTTCATATGGGCAAAGCTAAAGATTGCAGCTCTTCGGTAGCCAGACCACATTCCCTCCTCTGGTAACACACACTAAAGGATCTGTAAGCTTTGTAYTTGGTATTCCATGAAAAAGAGGGCTAGTGCCAGGCAGAAGAGAAAAGAAAAACATCACCGAAGAAGCATGTGCACAGGCAGAGCTGTCTGGGGACATACCATCTGCACGGCACAGCTAAAAAGCACACCATGAATCCAAGCTTCCTTTCCAGCAAAAGTGTTTCTGCCACCTCTTCACGGAAGCAGAGCTGCATTAGCCCCTATCTGTGCCCCCAGGATCAGCGTGGCATAGTTGTCTCTGTCACTGCTGACCTTACAAGCATTTAGGATGCACACTGCTACAGCAGTGACGAACAGGACTTCAATCGAGATCTAATTAAACAGCAGTCAGCGAGACTGGAGCGCACCAAGGGAGATTAAATTTGCAAGGATTTTGTTAATATGATAATGAACTATTTTAATTATAGCCTCTACTAGGCTGTTTTACCTAGCTAAAAATAGTCTTACAAAATTATGCTTTAAGTCACAATGACATGGGTGTGTAAATACCCTCATAGGAGAATCTGCTCCTATGAGAGCAGGCGCTTGGAAAGCTAGAGGATTTGTGGGCTGACTGCAGAAAGCACACAAAACGTTTATGGATTCAGATTCAAATAAGACAAGGGTGAGACAGCAGGACTACTGGCACTCCCTGAAGGTATCCAATGAGATTTTTTTCCTAATAAGCTTGTGTCATGTAATATGATGTTTATTTCAACATTTAAGAGGACTTCAGAAAGTCCTGCACAGGACTCCACTAATGCCACATCTATACTACAGTGCTCCCTGCCAGCAGGGATCTCTGGCAAAGTAGGAAGTAGCTGCTCTGGAAGCTGCATTTACACTAACTTCTCAGAGCTGAGCTGTCTGGACAAAACACTACCRTCTTCTGCCAACAGAGAAAAATCAGGCTCTGGCACAGCCAAAAGCCCGCGTGGCAGTGGTCCAGGAGCAGATCCACCTACTGATGAGAAGTAGCACATCAACATAATGGAGTCTTTCCCTGAAAGAGGGAAAAAATACTTGCCAAAATAACTTTGCCAAGTGGCCAATAGAACGAAATTGGAGAAAGGCTTGTAGATTTTGCACATCCAAGCATGCAAAGAATCCATTCCACTCATTCATCACTTATTTCTCATTAGCATAAGAAAACAGTCTGAAAACAGTAGTCTGTCTTAAATGATCATCTAGAGGAAAAAAAAAATATATGGAGAACCAAAAGGAGGAGGACACTTCTTTGAAAAGGACAGAGTAATGAAGTACTTTAGATATACAGGCCAAGAACAGAGGTGCCATACATACAGCCTGCCTGTTCCCCCGACCATCATTTGYTATGTGCAAGCAAAACATTGCTCCCTGAGGAGCTGCGGACACAGCTCTGAGATCCTGGACTTACCCTTCTTTGCTTCCATCAGCTAATAATCCATCAGGGATTTCCACAAAGAGGCTCTGATTAGATAGCACTGCATCCCAGGAGGAGGTCTTCACCTCTGTAACCTTGTACTGGAAGTGGACAATATGAGGCTTCCCTTCGTGCACTGGGACATCTTGGTTAACAGTGATCTTCTCGTCCTGCACATTGCAGAAGAGCAGAGGGAAGAGAAAAAGCTCACAAAATGTGCTATAGCATTTTAGTGCCCTTAATGCCAGGTAACAAGCCCTATGAGTGCGAGCCTGGTACAAAGGAAAAAAAAAAAGAAAAGTTTTACAGCAGTATGCTAATAGAGGTGAACTTCAAAATGGACCTTAAATGCACTAGGTGCAAAACACATGTTGAACAGGAGTCTTCCCACTGTGCTATTACTGGGTATTATAAGGGCTTTTGTTGTTCGTTTTTTTAAATATAATCAAAGAACAGATTTAAGATTCCCAGACAGGCTTTTAACCCCACTACTCACACTTTGATTTAGAAGCAAGTGTCCTAAAACACTAGCCAGACAATTCTAAAAACTGTTCCTTATTAAGGTTTGTTGGGTTAAGTGCCAGAAGCTGGGAGGACTCAAAAGAACTATCCCACAAAATTATACACCAAAAGTTAAGAGACTGTGCTTAAGCGAGCAAAGAGATTTTCAAAGGCATTTTCAATGGAAATCCCCTGCTGAAAAGCTGAGGTAAGCCTTACAGCCTGAACTGTATCCAGAATTTCAGTCTGTCACTAAAATCATCAGCAGGGGACCTGCCATAGCTCAAGAAGGTATGCACAATCAGATGCAAGAGCTGCACTCTGAACACTTTTAAGGGGTTAAGAGCCATTTTTCTAAACTATATGCATTTTCCAGAATACCTTGCTTTTATCCTAGTCTAACACATTCAAAGAAGAGTGAAAAAGTAAAATTCTAACAGCTAGGGGAATGTAACTAAAGAGATCCAAATGCAAACTAAAATGGTATTATAACCTTATTGAGAAGAGTATTATACTTTTCCCTTCCCCCTTCTCTGGCTCAGGGACACACTACACACAGCACAGTGAGTACTCAGACCTCAGAGCAATTTTTAGCCATGTTTTCCAGTTCAAGTGAAAACAGTCTTACATATTTACATTATATTAAATTTCTGGGTAGTGGAAGTCCACTCATTCACCACAAGTCCCAGCCATATCTTTGAAGAACAGTTCATGAACTACCCTTCAAAGAATACAACTCCAACCAACAAGTTGGAATAGTATCTGCTGCTGT
The DNA here is from genome assembly GCF_003343005.1 of Rhea americana. Classification (NCBI taxonomy): domain Eukaryota; kingdom Metazoa; phylum Chordata; class Aves; order Rheiformes; family Rheidae; genus Rhea; species Rhea americana. The sequence continues at coordinate 504,666 of NW_028185794.1, read as the reverse complement.
AGTCTGACCAGTTTGGCTGCACTGCCCCTCCCTCTCCCCACATTCTTTAAGAGATGACCACAAATTGCTTTCCTAGATTTTACAACCAAATGGTATGGCAAATGTTTTGTCTCCTGATGTAAGGGACAAAAAATACATAGCACAGAGAATTCCGAAGTAGACAGAAGTTATACAGATTTGAAGACTGACTAGGTGTTTTCCAGAGACCACAAGCATAAACATCCTTCTCTTAATACTGCTCTAACTAGAATGGCAAGCATGCCATTCTGCTCTGAATTCTGCCTAGCAGTTCCTAAAAAATGGTTAAACTCTATTCCTTCTCCTGGCAATTTTTGTAGACAGTTGGCTTCCCCAATAATGATTTCCATGCTTCACTGCAAAAAAATACCAATGAAATAAAGAAATTCCTTAGACTCTTGAGGTAAAATATTAACTGTAGGGGACACTAAGTTGTTCCTCCTCTACTTAGGTACTGACAAAAGCCAGTTTTGTTCCTGTATCGTACGAAAGGACAGCCTGGACAAACTCCATGCTCCTCTCTCCTTAACAGTTTCAACAGGTGAGATGGGAACTGCTATACTCCACATCGSTCATTAGACGAGTGGCATCTAATGGGCATTTGTTTTTACTGTGCAGGAAGTACCTCCATTTCAGGAAAGATCTTCCTCTCAAGTAAGAATCTGTTTTATCATGGTGGTTAATTCAGCAACTCATTATGAACTTYGATCTGCTGATGATCACCATGTATCATTGGACTGACAACACAAGCAGCAGTGACACTGCTGCAAAACAATACCATCACACCAGAACAGCTTTAAATGCATTGCAATTAGGTATAAACACGTCTTCAGACATAAAGCCTACAGGCAAAAAGTACAGCACGAAAGCTTAGTCCAGTTTGGACCTGTCACGAAGTAATATTTCTCCTCACGAGCACAAGATGTGGGGTACAAATACATTAGCAGCCAATGCACTGTCACTCTTTGAAGCACACATTTCCTTTTAGGTGTTTTAAACTACTAAGGCATAAGCATCACTGAAAGACCAGTGGTTCAGTCAAAACATATTTCTGAACATTTCCAGGCTCTCAAGTCTGTGGTCCCTGCATTTTAATTCCTATGATCATGTGTATTAAAACAGGTCCCTTTTGGCTTGACARTTGTGACAAGAAAGAAGCCATTAAATACCTTAATGTTGGAGAAAAAGTTACTTTTCATGTAAATCTGGAACCGCCTGTCTTTGGCAACTTGTGCTTAAAGCACACCAAGCTTAGCATAGTCTTGCTGAAAAAATTCTTCATGGCTGTGCCCGCTRTCTGGATTTATTATAGTCTTAAGCCTATTTATTAAATAATTTATATTAAAAWTTACTTATTAAATTTCTTAGTGATTAAAAACTGTAACTGCTGCTCAAGAAGAGGTTAAATCACACTGTGGCCAATAAGGCCAGAACTGAGGCAGTGGCAAAAGATGTATCTGAGCACAAGGAATGCTCTGCGCCACAGGAGTGTATTAAAAAAAATGCACACACAGAAGGGGGCTATGCAGATCTCTTACTGGTGACTTTATAGGACCCTTTTACATTTGTTTTTACTGTGCAGAGAGTGCCTCCATTTCCAAAGAGATCTTGCTCTCAAGCAAGAAAAGCTCACAGATGTTTCTTTTCTTATACTTCACAAAAACAGGGCTAGGAAGCTGAGAAGAGCAGGCAGGGATTGACACATTGGAGGGGGAGGCACACATGCATTTGTGTAGAAAGACTGGCAGAAGCCTGAATTAGGAGGGGAAAAGCTTTCAGTGTCTTCCAGCTTAGCCCTTCTGTCAGCAGCAGTTATATACTTTCAAGGACTTTCCCATGCACCCAAAGCTAGCAAGGTTTTTCACTTAAAAAAACCCTAATGCAACAGCCTACTGTTCCAAAGGGAGCATAACTGCATGGATTAACAGAACCAGTTCTCCCGGTTCTTTGGGAGTTAAGTTTACACAGCCTATCTTGGGAAGCTGATTTTATTTTTTTTTTATTTCTGTGCATTAAAATAGAGTTAGCAAGATCCTGAGAAGAGAAGCTGTTCCTGTGAATCAGCAGCCCAGAATTCTTTGGAATGTGCTCAAAGCAAAATCCTATTTATGCAACAAATGTTCAGTTTTAGTTCACCCCTGCACAATCCCCCTGCCACACTATCAGAGCCAAAAAAACTCACCAAGCTGTCTTTTATACATAACTGCCTAAATCATCAGCTCTCAGCCTTGGGCTCCATTTCAGTCAATCTTAGCCTCAAGGACCAGCTTCCACTCAGTAACAATTCATTGCGCACAAGATTTTCCAATTCAGTTATATTCCTCAGATGTCCTGAGGAGGACAGGAGGGACACCCCTACATGTTGGCAGCAGAAGTAGAAAGGATGTTATGATCTACTATAGCCAAGCGACTCTAGAAACTCATGTATGCAGCCTAGTGTTGGCGTGCGCTACACCTGCAGACTCCTGCCAAGTTTGCTAGCCAGAGCACGTACTTCARTTCAAAGCCCATGCTGGCTGCACAGCACCAACTCTGACCACTATTTCATTCCCAGCTCTACAGTGAAGCCCCCTTGATAAAGRGCTGCACATTAAGTCTCGTAACACACAACATAACAAAAACTACAGGGAGCCTCAAATGCTTAATTTATAACGCTGTAGTATACAAGTACTGTGCTGTATACTCTGAAGGAGGCAGGCTCGTACAGAAAGGTCATCTTGCGAACTAGAACAGCTCACAGAGCTGAAAAAAGTACTTAAGCTTTTGGATCCAGATGTTTTTGCAGGTCATACTGAAGCACGCTGGTTGAAAAGCCCAGCCTGCCCTAGCACCACTAGCATAAGCAGGCTGCTGGCGGTGGGGTGGGGTGAGCCTCAAAGGGAGTCTCAGATTCTCAGAGAAAGTCCCAGTAACATACGCCCAAGGTTATAGTTTTAACTACTCGCATCACAAACTCCATAATTAAATGAACTATGTTTGGGAAGAGGCTGATTCTCTGACAGCTTCTTGCAGCAAACTAGGTCCCACCAGCAATAAACTCTGCAAAGAATTACATTCTGACTTCTGGGATGCATCTATCTAGACATCTCCTCCACAAGCAGCAACCCCTGCCTGTACACCAGCGCCAAGAGCTTCTGTGCTAATGGAAGGCCATACTGAAGTCAAATGTTTCAAAGCTTCCAAACTGCGATTCTTTCCAACAGCATCTCCTCTGCATTGAGCCTGTCTTCTGCTCTTGATCTTGTCCACTGTGTGCACAATGCTTGATAAAGACAAGTCTGCAAGAGTTAAAGTTGGAGGTTCCTCCATTTCTCGTTGCTGTATCCCTTTGGGGTGAGAAAGAATAAGTCCTGAGCCCTTTCATGAAGCTACTTCCATCTCTCCTTTGTGTGAAAGGAAGTCAGCTATACTGTGTGCTGCATCTCAGAAGACAGCTGTTTCTAAGCATTTCATACCCCTTTAACCTCTCTGAAAATTCAGCTCAGCAGCATTAAGATGATGTTACATTATTCCAAAAGTGTTAAGAGGCTACACAGTGCAGAGAGATTGACATTTATATAACTACTTATTGTAGTCACAAGGTAAGCAGGTGGGGCACATGCTAAAAGCTCACTAAGCTGGCACTAAAGAAAACTTCTCTGACAACAGACAAAAGCAACATTGGTCTCTGATTCTCTCAAGCATTTCAGGAGGAGTCTTTCGTAACTGTGACCTGAAAAGGCCTGTATCTTTTTAACATATAAAGTCTGGATGCCTCCCACAGTATAATTAAAATCAAGTCAAACACCTATGAYAACACTTGTCAGAACAGTCAAATTTGCAAGCTTAGCAATAAATGTAGACTACCTCCTCTGATAGGTCTTTATTCCCTGGCTTGTGGAAAGCAGCCCCTATCCCAGAAGGCAGCCAGATGTGTGCTGCTACAATATAACACAGAAAAGTTGTGGAAGTGCCAATTGCTCTAGCAAAAGGAATAGCCAATTCTCCTGATCCGAAAGCTAAAAGGAAAGACCCCTAAAATACAGAAGGCCATAGAATGAGAGGTACAGATATATTTATCCCTAAAGAAATCTGCAGAGACAAATGTTTTATTAGCTTCTCTCATCCTAAGCACACATTCTAAAAAATATTCCAATTAGAGATGGATGGTAGCCTCTCCCCTTTTCTGAAGTCAGGAGAGCTATTCTGTATATCAGGCAGTTCCTAGGTCCTGACAGCTTTGTCTTCCGGACCAGGCCACAGGAAGCAGCTTATCAACCATTTACTCCTCAGCATTTCACCTTTCTGCTTCCCACTTCCTCTTTTTGCAGGACCCTTACGTTGCTTCATGTGTTGATAATGTTGGCTCTGCACACAACAGCAGAAGCAGACCTCTGGGAATGGGCCGAGTCAATTATCTGTTGCGGACCTTTGAGAAAAGGTCTCTCGTTTCTCAATAAGCAGGTGATCTTTAGACAAAGACCTGTGTGCAGCTCAGTGATATGCCAACAAGATCGCTGAAATTTCCCTATTTATTACTTTAAAATAGTTTATATTTATCCCCAACAGACCACAAAAGGAAGCAAACATGGCAGTTCATTATGCTGAGTATTAGATCATTCTCACCTTATATATCAGAGCTGAAAGAGAAGGATCCCTGCTACCCCCTCGCCCACCGGGGATCTTCGACAGTGGGTGAGGGGCATCAGGAGCACCACAGAGGCCCTGGAACAATGTGCCTGCAGCACTGCAGCTGGGGACAGTTACTCAAAGGTAAAATACTACTGCAAGAAAAAGAGAAAGCACAAGGTTACATTAGCAGGATCAAGTTTCGGATGCTACAACTCCTCATTACAACTCAAAAACATTTGTATTCCTGCTCCTCCACTGCACATCAGAGGCAGCTATCAAGCCTTTTAGTGTCTGCACATCTATATTAAAAACACTTACAGCCCAAGCTTTGTTGTATCAGAAAACGGTAGTGTTTTGTTTGAAACAGAGGAGGGGCTTTGTAGTGAAGAACTGAGAGAGTGCTGAGCAACCTCATGCTAATAAGGGACACCTGGAAGACTGCCAGCAGCAGATGGCTGGAAACGCATGACCAGATGAGCACACATTTTCTATAGACAAATATCTACAAATAGATCAACAGGATCCAGAAGGAGGAGGTTTAAATTTCACATTTTCAGAATGAGGAGTGAAAGGGCTGGTTCTTCAAATATCTTGAACATACTACATAACATCTGAATTGACATTTTCACATGCAAATGAAGTGTCATTCAAGCGTCCTTCAGCCCAACCCTGCATCTTACAAGTTCACCCCATAGACTTTGCCCCAAGATCTACTGTTAAGAACTTGACACAAGAAAAAAGTTTTCCTTATAGTTTGTACATTTGCTTGGATCTCCTACACAAAGCTGATCAGGATGGCTTTGAATGAAGGCTTCAGTACATACTCCAGCTTTTAGGAAGTCCATGAAAGCAAATTATTTTACTTCCGGAGCATTGCTTCCTTTATTAGTACCACAAAAAACTTTTTGCTGAGGCACAGCATAGCAGCAGTAGTCCTCTAACAAAGCCTGCAAAAGCAAGGCAAAGAAAACACTATTCCTATTACAGAACACATCAGCACAAAGCTAGGTAAACACCTTTTCCATAACTTCCCTGAAAATCAAGGGGACTGCGAGGGTTTTCAGCAAGCAGAGTCAGTGAGGAACAAGCCTAAGTATCCACAACTTACTGTCTGCCCGTCCTAAAACTTTTCATGAGAGCTGTTTCCAAGATAATGTTTTTCACTCCAATCCTCCTTTTGTTCTGCCCCCTCCATGAGCAAGACAGCCTTAAGTATCAAAAGATTAAGTACTGAGCCACAATCAAAATCTCTTGAACCTCCTCTACAGTATGCTGGAACATAAACCAATAGTCTGCAAACGAACTACTGAAACATTTACAAATGCCAAAGAATAACTTCAAAATGCAATTAAAACCCAGACAGAATACTTAAATGCTAAGATCTTGGCTACCCATCTCATACTGAAATAATCTTTCTACAGGAAGCACAAATATATCTTCCTCCACATATTTCCTCCTCCTCCAGGTTTGCTAGACAGAGTTCTTCGGTGGTGTTCCCATGTGGCCATGGCCTACAGCGGACTCTGCTTGTAGAAAGGACTGCTTCAAACACGTTAGGAAAAGATATTAAGCAGTTGTATGAAGATGTCTCAGGGCAAAATCCTTTATACACATGTTCAGTTGTGTTTTGTATTAATACAGTCCTTCCTCACGACATCACTGGGGCTATCAATGGACTAGTGTGCATTCAGTAGTAGTGGATGTGGAGAGGCATGACAAAGCACTTTGCTGTGCAGTTCCCCACCCCCAGAAAGCTGTTGGCAGCTTTGTTATTCCTTTCCCTCTTCCCTCACCCCACAGTCAACAATGTACTATTGATAGCTCTCTCCAACTTGTGGCCAATGCATCAAGATGCTGGATAATGAAGTGTAGTTGTGTGTGGGGAAAAAAAAAAAAAGCAGTAGTTTTCATGCAAAGCAGTTCAAGACACTTCCCAGTTTTCCTTCCTCTGGCACATGCAGAAGTCAAAACAGAAGACCCCTTCAACCGCAAGCTCAACCSTTCTTGCAACACTGGGGCTTTGCTAGTCTCCAAAGCCTGGCCCAGAGCTGCACATTACTTCTATCCTCCCACAAAACTGCACAGCTACTGCCAGCCAGGGGCCTAAAACCAGCACACTGGGCTTATGTAGGGGCAGTACCATAAGGCAACACAAAGTAGGCAAATTAGAAAAGCATTTGCTTCTTCCAGATGCACATTAGCAGCACTGGAAAGAACTTCACACAAGTGTCAAGCTCCAACCATCTGAGGAGGTCTTATCCCTTGCTGTGTCTCCTACATGTACGCAAGCAGTCYATCACAATTCTGATCTGCAAGATCCATCTATAGTTTAAAATTAGGATTATCCTCCAATCTGCTCTGGCCTCTGCCCTCTTTGGAGGAGCTGCTTTCCTTCAGCCAAGCAGCTTAGTTTAAAATAAAATGATTTTAGATCACCAAGGTCCTTTCATTAAAGGATTTCCCAAGCAAAAACTTCTTGACTAACTCCCATCTAAGCGAGTGCTGTTACCAAGTAGACATTTTTAGCCGGTTGGCATAATTTCAACCTGTAAACTCTTGGTCATTTCAGCTCTGTCCCCTACCCCTAGGAAGTGCAAAGTTAATTGTTTTGAGCCTAATTACAACTGCTCTTCAGTATACCTACAAATCCTTCACACTCAAAGCTCCAAGCCAGGGCTGCTTTTAATCCATGACAACTATCAGTAACTTTGGGTCCGGAAAACTATAGTTTGGGGTTTTTTTTCTTTTCCTCTCTCCTTCCTTTTCTCTGAATGCTTGTGCCAGATGGAGAGATCTGCAAGCTCCCATGACACTATGGAAATAAACTTTTCTTTCTTTTTTTTTTTTTTAACCAGGCTCTGAAAAAGCAGCTGAACATAGCCCAAATTAAAAAGTTACTATGCAGTCTGCCACTGCAAGACATATAGTAAGGAAGCTTCTTTGAGGAGTAACTAGTATGTAATAATCTCAAGAATACAGCAGAGTTCAAGTCTCTGCTCTACACAGAACAGCCAAGAAACAAGGCCGTCTTACACACATTCACCAGGCTCTTATCTACACCGTTTGATAGAGACTCAGGAAATGACACTTTTTGGACTGTAAACTAGGGACAGACAGATATAACTTGGTCAGTGGAGGGGAGGGGGGAGGAAGGAGAACAAAACAAAAACATTTATTGAGAATACCAGTGAGCAAGTTCAGGACTGTTGAAAACCAACCTGCCGGGAAAATTACTGGATCTTTTCGTTACGGATGCTCGGAAATTGCTTTCCTTCGGAGGACGGAAAGCCTTCACGGGGTTAAGTACTTACTAGCAAAAGGTGCTCAGACACTCGCGAGGTGCACTCCCCCTCCTCCCCCGAGGGGATGACACCCCCCTGCCCGGGTCTACCAGTGACAGAGCTGCTCCCAGCCGCTTCCCCCCACCCCGTCTCCGTCCTAATTCAGGTACGACAACAGGCTCGTAGAAGGSAGCCGCCCTGAGACGCCCCAAATCCGGGGTTGGTGGGGGAGGAGGTCTGAGGTAGCGGGCAGCGAAGCGACCCCCGGGGGG